>NW_008619580.1:12252-23551 GCF_000691845.1 Merops nubicus | reverse complement strand
GCAGGAGCTGGTGAGTCCAGGAGATGTCAGCCCCGGCGCGCGGTGGCGGAGTGGCGAGCTGTGGCTAAGCGAAGTGCGGGAGGTGCTCCGCGAAACCCCCTCTCTCAGTCGGGAGGGCTGTAGAGCCGACCCGGGAGGCCCCGGGACGCGGGCTCGTACGCCCTTCGCCTTGGCGAACACTGCTAGAGCCCGGAGGGTACTTGAGCTCAAGCGAGTACAAGCTCAGCCTTTTGGTGGGATGAGAAGGTTTGCCCCGTTTAGAGCCAAGGGAGTTTCGGTGGTGGAACCGTGACAGCTCCTGGGCAACCGCCGGGAGTCACTGACTGGAGGAGCTAATGGGGAACCAGGGTAAGGTAGCCTGCGGGGGTGGGTGCTGAGAATGGCACCGTTACCGGCAATGAAGAATGCAGGGCAGGTGTGCTGATTGTTGTTGGAACTTCAGCGTACTGAAGCTGGGAATAATATGATTATATCAGTGGAATTCATAACATATAATATAACACTAAAGGTTGGGCATGTCTTACAATGAGCTGTATCTTACAGCACATACCTACTGCATGTGGGCATTGCTCAGCATCTCTGGCTGAAAGTTTATCTCCCTGGCCAGAGGCCTTTGAGAGATCAATCTACATAGGTCCAACGGGAGAATCAGGACCCAAATGTGTACTATATTTCAGGGGCACTGTAATGAAGCATTCATTTGTTAAGTGGGACTGTCTTGGCGCTTTAAAATATATAAAAAAAATGTAGTAAGTCATGATTCTGCCACCTTCAGGTTAAAGTAATACCTCGTTTTATTTGTACATCTGCCAGCTTCTTTATGAAAACAAATTTGGGTAATTGGGCCTCTGATGGATGTTTCAGTAGTTCTACAAAAGCTAGGTGTGTTATTGTGATGAAGGTTTTTCCTTATTCACCTAAAATGTAAGATGCACAGACTCCATTAATTATTTGAATGTCTATTCACATTTCCCAGATTAAAGCACATCAGTGGATTTTTTTTGTTTCTTTTTAAATGCCTGGTCCTTTGCCTTCAGAAGGTGAAAACTTGCCTTTGTGGGGGTGTAGGACATAGCAAGCAATTAGTGATTAATGTGTCCCAAAGGTGTTTTCATTCTTTGATGACAGGAAACTCTAAGCTTTTCGGACAGAAGCTATGTCTGACTGGCTCCAGCTGATTTGCAGAGTCAAGCCAGCGTTTCTTCATAGACCTCTTTGTCGTGCCAAGTGCTTGTGTAAATTGTGCCAGACTTCCCTTACATTATTGATCTGCAGTACTCCTGAAACTGAGTACTGCAACTGCAAAGGTCTGGCCTAAGGATTTCAGACCTTACCCTGAGCAAAGTGATTCAGAGGTCCTTCTGTGGAAGAAGCTGATTCATACATCTGTTGGCTAGGCAGGAGCATCCCAAAGGCCTGCCCTCACCTTTCTTTCTGGCTGGTGTGGTGTGGCAGTACAGAACCGTGGAGCCTCACAGTCTCGCGCTCATAGGGGGCTGCATCCTCTTCTAGCAATGTTTCCCATGCTAGCTGCTCTTGGGCAAATTCTTCAATGGGTCTAGATTAATTCATATTCTCAAAGCAATCTTTGCAAAGGGAAGTATGGACAAGAACTTGGAGACGGAGCTCAAAGTAGTCCTTAGCATGTGAAATTTCCTTGAATTAGAAGGTCCTATTTTATGATCATATTAGGGCCCGACAAAGCAAATCCTTTTTGTAATTGCAGAACATCTGGTTTACAGGTATCAATAAAAGGAATCAAAGTTTTTGAAAAAAAAAAAGAAAGAGGAAAGCATTGAAGAAGTATATTATCAGCTCTTTGAAAAGAAATGGGGAAATAGAGCAAACTTAAGGCCTCCTAACAGCCTCTTTGAAGTTTTGTTCCTGATTTTTATTTTTTTCTTCACAACTAGAGAAAACACATTAAAATATCTCAGCTTGTTGTAAATACCATTTTTTTTGAAGTCATTAATTTGAATAGAATCTGCTAACTTTTTTTTTATTATAGTAAACATAAGGCAGTCTATCTTAGACTTCACATTTAATGGCTCTTCTAAGTAATTCTGCTGTATTACCTCCATTTATTCATATTGCTTTCATTACTTTGAGTGGTTTTTGAATGCTTTTTTATCTCTAATTATAGTGGCCTAGAGTGTCCTTTTCTTCAAATATGAGATTTCCTAGCATAGAAAAATAACATGTTTTTTAAACTTTGTTTTGTAACTTATGCTCTAACCTCCCTGTGTGAAGTGCAGAAAAACAAGCCAACAATGCACCAATCCTGTAAGGTACTAAGCTTCCTGTAAGATTGACTTCACTGAGTTGAAAAAGTGCTTCTCATCTTGCATTACTGAGTATCTATTACTATCATGACTTCCTGATTATAAACAAAGTGTCCTGATATGTTGGTGTGTGTTTGCTTGTTTGTTTTTCATAAAAGATCATGTATTAAAATGGTTTTTTTTGTGGGAAATAAAACTGTGTGGAATTTTCTTTAGCTTGCAAGTCCTTTCTTTAAATCTGTAGATTTCTGCATTAGGTCCTAATTCATCAAAGACCTTAAGCATTTGCAAATAAGGTACATGCAAAAGCAGCTAAATTTAGACCTTTGATGTGTAAATTATATGAAAGGATTCTTTTTGTCTGTGGTCATGATATCGTGATCATGTACTTGGGCTTCCTTGTATGCAGGAATAAAGATGTCCTGAGCTCTTGCATTTCAGCAATTGTATATTGAAGATTTTCATTATTTAGGTCTGAACCATGTGGGCGATTGCTGCCTGCCATTTATAGATAGGTGAGAAAGTATTATTTGTATGTGTCCAAAAAACCTTGTGAGTCATGCAATCCTCTTGCTTATACTTCCATAACACAATAATATTGTTACTGGCTAACAGCTATAGTAAATACTAAATCATAAAGGTCAGTGGCATATATCTCAATGAAGTATTTTAAATACATAGATAGATTGATTCCAGGCTTTGGGCTTTCTGTTTTGAGCACCATTTACTCTAATTTTGCCACAGATACTTGCTTCTTTTTTGCCCCTCTTTTTTAGGCAAAATAAAATATCACCCTTCCCTTTATTCCCTAGCATGTGTAAAAGCAAAAACTGCATCAGACACTGGAGGGCTGTGTGGAGCCTTTACTTTGCAAATGGAGCAGCATGCTGGCAGCATGAAGGATGAAAGTCCTTGAAGAGCTCTTTTGAGGATAGAAACCAGCTCATGATCTTCTTCAGGCTGAAATCTTATCATTATTTCCCAGACTTTTTTCAAATGCTCATCAAGATAAATTCCTATTTAAAAACAAGTCCCAGTGAGCTGGATATATCTTATATAGGTACATAACACAGCTATAGTTAATGCAATTTTTATTCCTCGATATAATGCAAAAATACAACAAAACAAACACCTTTACATTGAAGGCTTAATGTTATCAAGGCAAACAGAAATATGCCACAAATCCAATTACCTTAGATAGCACCCTCAGCAAAACTTTAACTCCTGTGTGCAGTAAGTGGCCTATGCAGACTGCAGGTGAGGTAAGCTTTTTGAGGCACTGCTGCTTATATAGTGCCTTTCCTGTGGCTGAAAGATGTTCATCTCTAACTCTGATGGACCAATACTTAAAGAATAAAACAATAAATCATATAAATGTTTTGAGCAGTAGTATTCGTAACACTGAATACCTAACATCTAGAGTGATGCCGTGTTTTACCATCAAGAATGGTTTCTGGTAAGACATAGCTTCAGAACAAAGCATTTATTGTTGTTTCTGTCCTATCTGTATGTGTGTTGCTATCCTACATACATACTAGCCTTTGGATCTTAAAGCATGGCTGAATTGAGTGATTCGATTGAATTTGAGTGATTGCTGGTTCCCCCGTGCAGGTAATTCAATTAGTTGTTATTAATCTGAATGTTCTAACTCAAAGAACCATCTTTGGAAAATTATCTACATTTCCCCTGAGGCTTTTTGTGTGACTTAAAATAACCTTATTCTTCAGCCTTTGCCTCTGGGATCTCTACATAGGTCTCACCAAAGGGTTATTTTTTTTTCAGGTGCTTACCATTATTTCTTTGTTTTACGAAAAAAAAAATTGTCAGATGTCTGTGGTAACAATGAAAGGAGATCTGCAAAAAATGTTAAGTGGATTTGGACTAGACATCACCTTTAAGTTGTCACCTAAGAAGTAAAACAGTAGTTTGACATTCATTGTTTGTACTTAATTGCATTAAGCAGTGACTGATGGTAGATCCTAGCTCACAACTAAATTTTGTTGTGTTTAGTAAGAGACCTGGTGGCTAAGCTGCAGATAGCATCTCTAGTGAGATACCTCACCTTAAAAAGTTTTTTTTTTTCTAATGCAAGAATACTTGTTTACAGAAAGAGAAGTCACAGGAAACTTTAAAATATGCTCAGAAAGTCTATCAGAAATTCTTTCTGCTTGTTGGAGGGTTGTGCTGCTGCTACATTGTAACTATGTAAGAAGTACTTCCATTACTCAATTTCAAGATAAAACTAGAAAATAATCCCAAATTTTAGAAAACTAATTGCAGGCACACTGAAAAGCGGGGAGAGCAGGTAGAGTTTTTGTTGCAAAACCTTGAAAGAATAGCTATAGGCAGACGAGATGAAAGAAGATAAAGGAAGAAGAGTAGTGATGCCAAAGTTTCCTATGTATATGCATCCCTAAGTGCATTCGTTTGTTTGCCTAGAATAAGAAAATTGGCAAAGTCTACTGAACAACCAACTGTTGTTTAACTTAAATTCCAGAGGCCATTTCTTCTTGTTTTTCAAAGGTAACTGTGTCTAGGAGAACATGAAGAGGACATTTTTGAAGCTGAAGCAAATCATGCTGTGGCAGCTGTGTATAAATAAGAAGATTTATGTTTTAAAGTGTGGGAAATAAACACTAAAAAAATAAGCTATTTTAAAAATGGCAACATTTAGCTGTGATTTATATCAGGGTAAATTTGCTACTGTTGTGCCAGACTAAAAGCATTTTTTTTATGGGTTGAGTCATGCTTCCACACCTTTTGAAAGTCTAGATAGCTGGATGTATTATGGGCTAACTCATGTGCGTGCCGATTATTACACACAGGCAATGCAAAATATCACAAAATGTAATATTCTGTACAAGAATGTGGCCTCAGAATGAACATTGGGAGAGATTATTCAGCCACAAATAACTAACAGCCAAGAGTGTGTGTGCCACAAGAAACAGTGATGGAATGCTGTCATGGCTTGGGTTAGAACAGAGCTGTTTCTGTTCAATGATTTAACTTTTCAGCTAAAGCTTCTTCTAATCAACTGCCCTGTCTGAAGTCAGCAACTTATTTTCACAAGCTGTCTGCTTTTAGCAGTGATAAAGCTCCATGTTTAGAGTTACTGCCAAGGACTGGTGTGCAGACCACGTCACTGCTAAATCCTGTGTACAACACAGAGGGGGGCAGAAAGTAAAGCCGCACCTGCAGGGAGAGCCAGACAAGATAAGTGACCCTAAGATTCATCAATGGGGTATTCCATCCCATATCCATCATATCCAGTATGAAAGCTGAAGGATCACGTGGGCCAAGCCTCTTCTGTCTCCCTTCTGCCTCTCTTCTGCCTTCTTCCTCACTTTGCTGCTCCTGCAGTGTCCAGCATCCGAGGAGGACTCCATCCATCCTGCCTTTGGTCCTGAGCCGTGTGCTCCTGGACCGAGTTCCAGAGTCCAGCTCCTGGACCCCGTCACCATCTGTGTCTGGGTCCAGCCTGGGACTTTTCCCCAGGGGCTGCTCCTCAGCACTAGGGGTGATGGTGACATATTGCCATCAGGGGGAGCCGGGTGTGATACCGGTTTTGCATATATTTGTACATATTCCAATTTATTGTCGTTTTTACTGTTATTAGTAGTAGTAGTATTAAACCTGTTTCACCTTTCTAATCAAAAAGTCTCTCTCCCTTATTCCCTTTCTTTTTCCCTTTGGGGGGAAGGAAGGGGTTAATAGAGAGTGTTTGTTACTGGTCTGGGGGTGGTGCTGACCCTACACAGTGACAGATGCAGGACAAATGCCAGCTCTTGTCTTGCTTCTCTCAGAAAAATCAATCATGTGTTCAAAATTAATGAGAAAGAATTAAATGATGACACTGGTAAGAGAAAAAATGAAAAAAATTATTCTATTTAATATTTGCTTAGTACTTGAGGTTTATTACTGAAGATTTAAATACTAACTAACGAAGCTTTGCAACAGTACTGTAAAGAAGATAAGGCTTTTTTTCCCAGTTTCTACCATCTTCCACAGACCCTGGTAAATTCTTCATTTTTGTAAGGCGTGAAATAAAGCTCCAGTTGTGGGTATAGCACTGATTAGGTAATCTGCCCAACCTACCATAGTATTGCACCTTTATTGACCTATCAGTCAACAAGACCCTGAATTTTAGGAGAGCAAACTGCAAACTCCCAATTGTTCAAGGAATTAGTGGATGAGCCCCTGGTGAAATTGCCCTCAGGGATACATGAGCAGAACAGAGCTGGCAGCTGATGTTTTCCTTAGAGTACAACAGCTTTCAATTCTCATGTGTAAGAAGTGTGCCCAGGTGGCCAAGAAGGCCAGTGGCATCCTGGCTTGTATCAGGAACAGTGTAGTCAGCAGGACTGGAGAAGTGATCATCCCGCTGTACTCAGCACTGATGAGGCTGCATCTTGAGTGCTGGGTTCAGTTCTGGGCACCACAGTACAAGAGGGACATTGAGGTTCTGGAGAGGGTGCAGAGAAGGGCAACAATGCTGGTGGAGGGTCTTGAGGATAAGTCTTACAAGGAGCAACTGAGGGAACTGGGGCTGTTTAGCCTGAGGAAGAGGAGGCTGATGGGTGACCTTATCACTCTCTACAACTACCTGAAAGGAAGGTGGGTGTGGGCCTCTTCCTGCATGCCACAACTGACAGGACAAGAGCAAATAACATTAAGTTGTGCCAGGAGGGGGTTAGGTTAGACATTAGGAAAAACTCCTACACTGAAAGGGTTATCAAGGTCTGGAACAGGCTGCCCAGAGAAGTGGTTGAATCACCATCCCTGGGTGTATTTAAAAGCCGTCTGGATGGGGTGCTCAGGGATATGGTGTAGAAGTGGCCTGGCAGAGATAGATAATGGTTGGACTTGATGATCTTAAAGGTCCTTTCCAACCATAGCTTTTCTGTGAAATCAGCAAGAGACCAGCATGTCTGAATGAGAACCTCCTGATCAAGGTAAAGTGTAATAAGGAAGTGCACAGGCAGTGTAACCAAAGGCAGGTATCCTGGGAAGAATATAGGCAGACTGCATGGATATGTACGGGTGGGATCAGGAAAGCTATTTGGCAAGAAGTGTGAAGGACAATAAGAAGGGCTTCTATAGGTACATTGATCAGAAAGGAAGATTAAAGAATATATAGCATCCTCTCCCAAATAAGGCAGGAGAACAAATGACAACTGACAGGGAGAAGGCCGAGGTACTCAGCGGTTTTTTACCTAATTTTTCACTGCCAGTAATTCTTCCTACATCTCTCAAGTCTCTGAACCTCAAGTTAGGGACTGGGCAAACAAAATTCGTCTCATTGTAAGGGGATATGACCCCGAGGAACCTGAACAAGTCTATGGGACTCAATGAGATGCATCCCGGAATCCTGAGGAAATTGGTAGACTTCATTGCTGAGTGACCATCCATCCTATTTGAAAAGTCATGGTAGCTAAATAAAGCCCCCAGTGACTGGAGAAAGACAATACCACACTTTTAAATTTAAAGTACTGAAAAGGAGGGTGCTGAGAACAATTGACTCTTCAGCCTTACCTCAGTGCCCCAAAAGACAAGAAACAGACCCTCCAGAAAGTTATGTTGAAGCATATGGAAGACAGGGAGGTGATCAGAGA
The DNA here is from genome assembly GCF_000691845.1 of Merops nubicus. NCBI lineage: Eukaryota > Metazoa > Chordata > Aves > Coraciiformes > Meropidae > Merops > Merops nubicus. Next base: position 15,657 of record NW_008619580.1, on the reverse strand, counting down.
CAGGCAACATGAATTCATCAAGGAAAATCATGCCAGACTAAGCCAGTGGCCTTCTACAATGGAGTGACTGCATCAATGGACAAGGGAATAGCTACTGATGTATCTATATGAATTTCTTTAAGTCCTTTGATACACACATTCTTACCTCTAAATTGGAGAGATACAGATTGACAGATGTGCTGTTAGAAGGATAAAGAATTGGCTGGATGGCCATATCCAGAGAGTTACAGTCAATGGCTCAAAGTCCAAGTGGGAAAGTCCGGTAGTGAGTGGTGTCCCTCAAGGGTCTATACTGAGACCCATATCATTTAATATCTTCACTGTGGGAAAATAACAGAAGATTGGCAGGGAGGCTTGTAAACATGCTCAGATGATTTGCAGCCTAGTTGTCAAAAACATATATCACACTAACTTGCTCAGCTTTGTGTGCTGGGCAAGCGGAATATCTGTGTTTAGGTAACAGGTCTGCAGAGAACTAAGGCACCATATGAAACATGCTTGAGATTCCTGCCCTGCTTTGGGAAACATCTAAGCACAGTGGAAAACGACACCTGCAAGTATACTTGGTGTACGTGAGAAAGCAGCAGCTTCAAAAGATTTTTCACTCTCTATCAAGGACAGAGCTCTGTGATGCCTGCACCCCCACTTGCATGCCCACAACCGGGTGCTGCTGCAGAGATCTCCCGGTTCGCAAGGTAAAAAGAATAAATTCACTTTTTGCATTTCAATCGTGGTTTTGTGGTTGTTTCTGTACCCTGCCTGTGCTGTCCCAGCTCACACATTCATCAACAACATAGACAGTGGGATTGAATGCACCCTCAGCAAGTCTGCCAACTACAAATTTGGGTTGTTGAACAATCGGTCCTGGTGAAAGGTGTCCTTGCCCGTGGTGGGGAGGGTTGCACTAGATTATCTTTGAAGATCCCTTCCAACCCAAACCATTCTATGATTCTATGATTCCATGATTCTACAATTCAATTATTTTAAGACTTGGTTAACTTTTTTTTCCCTTATTCCTCATTATCCTATTATTTGTCCTTTCAAGAGCAAAAGAATCACTAGGAATCAAGTGAGAAAGCAAAGTTCTCAAACTATCCCCACTCCAGGATCCCACCAACATGAAATGTTTGAGGATGATGTGCAAATTACTCTTTCTGAAAAAGAGAGCAACCAGTTCAGACACCCACTTTCACTCTGGTATCTAATGGAGGAATTCAGCCGTTGCTTGTGGTCTGTGAAGAAAGGTATAATTCTTTTTTCAGAGAGATTTACTCCCTTCCCTCTAAACAGAACCTTAGAAGTGCATTTAATCCTTAAAACAGGAACACATCCTTCCCTTTCTTGTAATGTATGTATTCATTTTCTGGTTCACTTCCTTTATATCTGATTGGTATTTGCTTGCCAGGGGATTCTTCCTGGAAGCACCTCCAAACAGATTAAGGAAACAGCAGGAAAAAATGCTGAGATCTGGCAGACGGCCTTTAGGTTAATGATTAGGTATTTCTTTGCAGAGATCATTGTCCCTCAAGTGAACAATGATCACCTATGGAGAAAAATAGCAAGCCACTGAGTTAATTTGGAATATGTTAGGGATGTGACTGCCACCAGAACCTATTTTTTTCTGGCTCTCAACTAGAAAGCTGAGCATGGTTTGTGAGCCTGCTTGAGGTTCCCTTATTCATGATGTGCTGCTCATTTCTGTGGCCAGTGAGCCCAGGTTTCCAGAAACTGAATCTTTTCTCCTGATCCTGCAACAGAGGAGATAACAATGTATGAGACTACATTTTTACCTTGATATATGATTCTTCTGAAATAATTGAACACAAGATTGCTAGCACCAACTAAGTTATCTTCCATCTATTTTAATTTCTAACATCGAGGCAGATGTTGTAATTCATATTACGTATCTAAGTCCTCTAAATGTAAACAAAAAGATTTAACTCCATTCTGCAATCCATTTTAACTCTAATGTAAGCTTAAACCTGATTACAAATTGCCTGATCCATGAGGAAACACTGGACCAAATATTAACAAAAATGTAGTTCGTGCTTTTAATGCCCCTCATGGTCAAAGATGCAGGAAAATCTTTTAACCACAATCCAACTGAGGTTTTGGCTTTCTCAAGTATGTTGAGGAATGGGTCTGCCATGATTCTAGACCGCTCTGGATGTACAGATGTGGTTGTCAAAGCAAAGATTCACAGTATGTAATTTTTGGTCCTCAAAGTAAAGCATCACAAAGAGGTAACACAAGATAACACAGGGATGGGCTAATTCCAACAAAAGATGAATCAGCTCCTGACCACAGGGTTTGGAGAGAGGGAAGTGAGGTTGCCTGACAGTAACCTAAAGTAACCTAATGAGCATGGTAAAAATCACACCCCTAGGAGGAGGCCTAACATGCTAATGTCAGACTGCCTGTATAATGAACTAGCCACTAATCAGAGCATGCACATAAGGGCATTATTTGGATAACCAAAAGGTGACCAGTGAACAAGTATTGTGCAACTTTCCTCTGTTGTAAACTGTGTAAAACCCAACAACTCCTCTGAAGGTGTGTGCTTGCTCTGCAAACTATTGCCTGGCACCCCTTTCTGTACAGAACTGCATTAAAGGTTGGAAAGTGGATCTCAACTCCATGTGCTCATTGGCTTCTCTGCACCAAGCTCGAACCTAAACCCCAACTGAGGAACAACAAAGTTACAGTGATACTTGCTCAGACACCCTAGGAAAACAATAGATGAGACAGAGCAAGATCAACAGCCCTAAATGCAATGTTAGTGAAACATGCAAGTTTGATTAATAGAATAAGTATGTGTGCTTAAGCAGATCTTTTGGATCTTATGGAAGCAAGTAAGTGGGACAAAAAAAAAATGCCTGTAGATGAAAACTATTATACTATTTTTCCAGCTTTCAGGAGATGAGAACTAAGAGGAGGTTCAGTGAAGTACCTAAGTAGCATCAGTGTCTCTCTTCTGATCGAAGTATGGTACAACTGAAGCTTCTCTGTAATGCTGTAGTAATAATGTCCAGGTAGGAGGTCTCCTAGGAAGTTATCTAACCACTGATGATGACAACAGCACCCCAGTATGTACATTTGATAGAAAGTTGTGTTATGATGCATAAATTAAAGAAAACCAAAACCAAAACAAAACCAAAACCAAAAAAAAAAAACCACTATCCTTTTGAGAAGATTCCCATCTCTGTATTCTTCAGTGTAAAGATGGGCCTTCAGCCCTGAATCTGCCATATAAACCTTGGAGAAATGAAAGGTTCAAGATGTCTGCCTTTCTTCCCTCCTTTCGTTGTGTTTCCTACAGGTTAAATTCAGAGAATTTCCTGTTCATCATGTAGAGGTTTCAGGTCACCACTTCACTATAGATTTTTTAGGACACCTAACTCTTTC
>NW_008619580.1:0-12229 GCF_000691845.1 Merops nubicus | reverse complement strand
CTCTTTCCCCACATTACATAGGAAGCCCAATAGGTTCACCCCAATCCTTAGTTTTTAATTCTATTGAGTGAAGTGCTTCACTTTACTGCTACATCTGGTCCTAAAACTTTAACAGTTTTAGTTTAATAATTACTTTAAACTGTAAAATATTGCATTTGTAAAAGTTATTTTTGGCCAGCCTTCCCTTACTTGAACTTTCCTTCATTCCACACATATAATCACAGTTTCAGGGAAGAAAATATTAGTTTTATTAAACCACAATTTCTAATAATGTACCTCTTGTTTCAAATGGCACAGTGACAAAACACATATCTTCATGAACTTTATACTGTAGATCATAAAATGAAATGGATACATTTCCATTAAACTCTATTAACAACAGGGATGAGGTTGCATAATTCAGACAACCTACCATTAAACTCTCCATTTTAACCATAGGGGAGAGGGCAGTGGGAAAAAATCAAGTGTAGAAGCTTATTCTATTAATAACTGTGAATTAGTGTGGCAGTTAGTATGGCCCCTGTGTAAGAAAAAAAAGAGAAGCATTGCAAGAGAGGTGTTGCCCATAGTAGGAGATGTGCAGACTTAACTGAATAAGAAAGCAAACACTCATTTTCTGAAGCACCATTCCTATTGATAAAATTGGAGATTGATTTCTAAAACAAACAAACAAACAAAACCAAACCCAACAATAACCAAAAAAAAACAAACAAAAAAATCAACCAGATGAAACTGGTTTATAAGAACTGAGAAAAGCTTTAACATTTTGTCAAATACTCTGAAAATATAATTGAAGACTTCTGAACAGTCCCTAATGGGTGCTTGCTGATTTTTACACTGGAGTTCTGGGAGAGAAAAATGCCTGGAGAACTTGTATCTGGGATTTCTGTTTTATTATAATGTATTTTCCTTACAGTGAAATAAGTAGTTCTGTTCACACATTGCAAAGATTTGAAGTAAGCCTGATCTCACTCCCTGAAAACATACAAGCATGACACTTGACATTCTTATTGCAGGCTTTTTTCTGCCCACCAGCTTTCTGTGGTAGAACCTCTTAAAATAGAGAAAAAGTTTGTGAAAATATAGCTGCTTTCAACAATGTGAATGCAAATGAAAAGCCATGATTTTGAAGGTAACCATCCAGTCACTTCCATGTCTTTTTTTCTTAACTATACTAACACTGTCAGTGCTAGTTTCTATTTATTTTTGAAAAAAAAAAATCCTTTTTCTTTGCTTTTGTTAAACTAAAAAGTGTTAGAGATGTGTCTAGTTTCAATGGCATTGCTGTTCCTCAAAAGTTCTTTGAAACACTGTAAGCATTACCTTTTTAAAGAGAAGTAAAATGTCTCACGTTTGTTCATGTTTCATAACCAGGTCCTTTGATTAAAGTAATTTGAAAACTTAATTAAATAGCATTAATAGGCTAAGCTTGGAAGGAGCTGAAGGGTGGCTGAGGCCAGATCCAACTTCTGTTAGTGAGTTATCTGCAAAGTCATCTATACGTAGCTGAAACAGTCTTTCAAGAACACTTAAATGGTGCAAGGGGATTCACAGACTTTGGATCAAGCTCGTACAGTTAACAACCTATCTAAAATATGTACACCTACCCTCACTCTGTTTTTGCTGTGTCACCACAGCTATAACCCATGCTGGAAAATTCAATTCCAGATTCCTATTGCAAAATCGTATATGAATCTATGTGGCTATACTGCTGTGCTATACTGAATTTAAATTACAGTTTTCACTTTTCTCTGGAAATCAGCTGGAGAGATTTCCTAAAGCATCACCCCGATATCATGTGATGAAGACAGTCAGCAAAAAGAAATTCTGCAAAGCTGCAAATGCATTTTTAAATCATATTTTTTTCCGATACTTTTGGTATTCATAACTGAAGGATTGAGTGGCGAATCCTGCTGTTAATTGTATTCTACAGACACATGGGCGTACAGTCTGTTTGACACAAAGTGGTATGAAGACATTAAAAATTACATTATAAATGATTAGCAGGAATAGCGACCCTCAAGAAAATCTTAATGTCTTGGTTGTGACACCTTTTTTCATTAGAATCATGGAGTGAAAGAGAGCCCAGAAAGCCACTTGTTCCACTACACTGCCTCAGACTGGAGTCACTGCGTAAAATGAATACTTTTAAATTTACATTCTTCTGACAATTATAATCAGTACAGTTTCATATGTAAACAGTGTTCCAACATCATGCTTTAATACTCTGAATTTCACAAAACTTTAAAACTGATAAAGGGAAATATTCAGCAACAAGGGAGCAACACAGAGCTGGGAGATCTTTAAGGAGGCTTTCCACAGAGCACAAGTGTGTTGATCCCCAGGTGCAAGAAATCAGGCAAAGAAGAGAAGAGACCAGCAGGGTTTTGTGGAAACCTGCTGGCCAAACTAAAAGACAGGAAGGAGCTGCACAGGCAGTGAGAGCAGGGACTGGTATCTTGGAAAGAGTATAGGGACACTGCTTAGTTGTGTAGGGATGGGCTCAGGAAGCCCAAATTGCGGCTGGAGCCAGGAATGCAAAGAATAACAAGAAGGATTTCTACAGGCATGTGAACCAGAAAAGGAAATTTAAAGAAAGCACCCTAATGAGTAAGACTCAAGCTGCTAGCAACTGACAAGGAGCAGATTGGAGTACTCAATAACTTTTTTTGCCTCAGTCTTCACTGTCAGCCTCTCTTCTCACACCTATTATGTTGATGGACAACAAAACAGGGACTGGGGAGGCAAAGTCTTTTGCACTGTAAGAGAAGATGAGGTTCATGACATGAGGAACCTGAACATAGATGAGACTGTGGGATCTGATGAGATGCATCCCAGAATCCTAAGGGAACTGGCTGATGTAGTCGACAAACCACTCTCTGTGATAATTGAAAAGTAGTGGCAGTCAGGTGAAGTTCCTGGTTTCTGGAAAAAGGGAAACTTTGCACCTATTTTTAAAAAGGGTAGAAAAGAGGACCCTGGGAACTACCAATTACTGTCAGTCTCACCTCTGTGCCTGGGAAGATCATGGAACAGATCCTCCCAGAAGCCATGGTGACCCACATGGAGGACAGGAAGGTTATCTGAGACAGCCAGCATGGCTTCACCAAGGAGAAGTCCTGCCTGACTAACCTTGTGGCCTTCCATGACGGAGTGACTACATCCATGGACAAGGGAAGTGCTATGGATGTCATTTAGCTGGACTTTTGTAAGGCCTTTGACACAGTGAGTCCCTCACAACATCCTTCTCTTTAAGTTGCAGAGATATGAATTTAATGAGTGGACTGTTTGGTAGATGAAGTATTGGGTGGATGGTCACATCCAGAGGGTAATGGTCAATAGCTCGATGTCTAGATGGAAACTGGTGACAAGTGGTGTCCCTCAGGGGTCTGTACTGGAAACAGTGCTGTTTAATATCTTCAGTTATATGGACTGGGGGATCAAGTGCACTTTAAGCAAGTTTGCAGATGACACCAAGATGAGTGGTGCCGTTGACACACCTGAGGGATGCGATGTCATCCAGAGGGACCTTGACAAGCTTGAGAAGTGGGTCTATGTGAACCTCATGAGGCTCAACAAGGCCAAATGTATGGTCCTGCACCTGGGTTGGAGCAATCCCTGGTATCAGTACAGGTTGGGGGATGAAGGGACTGAGAGCAGTCAGCAGAGAAGGACCTGGGAGTACTGGTGGATGAAAAGCTGGACATGAGCCAACAGCATGCAAGTGCAACCCAAAAGGCCAACCATATCCTGGCCTGCATCAAAAGAAGCAAGGACAGCAGGTTGAGGGAAGTGATTCTGCTGCCCTATTCTGCTGTGAAAAGATTCCACCTGGAGTACTGTGTCCAGCTCTGGAGTTTTCAACACAGGAAAGACATGAACCTATTGGAGAGTGTCCGGAGGAAGGCCACAAAAATGGTGAGTATGCTGGAGCACCTCCCGTGTAATAACAGACAGTTGGGGTTATTTAGCCTGGAGAAGAGAAGGCTCTTGGAAGACCCTACTGTGGCCTTTCCGTACTTAAAGGGTGCCTATAAGAAAGATGGGGACAGACTGTTTAAGAGTGTTCCATTGTGACAGAACAAGGAGTGGAGGCTTTAAACTAAAAGAGGGTAGATTCCGACTGGATATTAACGAAGAAATTATTAGGGTAGAATGGTGAAACTGGAAAATGTTGCCCAGAGAGGTGGTAGAAGCTCCATCCCTGGAAACATGGTCAGGTCCAACGGGGCTGTGAGCAACTTGATCCAGTTGAAGACATCCCTGCTTACTGGCCTTTAAAGGTCCCTTCCAGCCCAAACCATTCTATGATTCCAATACACAAGTGTAGGAACTCAGAGGTTTAACTTTGTGAAAAGGGGAAAAACTTAAACAATTGCTAGGTTGCAGCAGCTGACAGAAATGGACAGTACATTTTTTTAGGGGAAAGAAATAAGTGACAGCAACCATACATCTCCCTTCTTCCTTGTCTACAGTTTGTTCTAAAGGCTCTGAAGTCTGGTCCTGTTACCTAAAGTGCCAAAGCAATATTAGCAATAAAGACCACTGTATGAAGAAAGTCCACCATTTTCAATTCTGTTTGTGTGGTTAGAAATTATTATTTATTATCTACTGTTAAATATATATAACATAACATACAGAAACCAATATACGACATATAATATATACTAGATAATGAATAACCTATAATAATATATCAATTATTATAATATTACATATTTTATATGTAGCATATATTTTTCATATATCCCTATATATGTTTGGGAAGCTGAATTTGCTAGAATAGAACAGTCAAAAAAAAAGACCAAATTATTGAAGTAAACTTGGCTGAAAGTTTCTTTGACTGGTTAGAAAAGGAGTGTGCTTTGACTAAGGCAATATATTCAGTGTGAAAGATGAAAATCAGACTGGTTAGGAACATGAACTATGCAACCTAACTGCGAATCTTTCTGCTTTTGAGAAAAGCTGTATTCTGTAGCTCTCTCTGAGTGCTTGTAGCTTGTTTCAGGCTGTGGCTTGGCACCCTGCCTCAAATCAACAGATTTTGTTCTATAGCTGTTTCTACTGGTGATTTATTTTATATCTTAGATATTATAATAGCACACAATTACCAGCTCAGGAGAATATAGCAGGTCAGGAACAATATTACCATTGTTGGTCTGTCCTATGCATGCCATGGGTAACCTGTTGATGTAAGGCAGAAGAGAAAATGAAGGAGCTTTTAAAATTGATACTGGCATAGCAATGTGATTCTTGATGCTTTGAATATTTGTAACACAACAAATATTGTTAATGTTAATTTAAAGAGCAATGTATTCTCATCTTTAATGATATAATCAAAAGGTTATTTACCTTGGACTATATAAACACTGAGCAGATTTACTCATTTAGGATTTTGGTTCATTAGGCAGTAGTTCAGTAAATATATTACATAATTTACCAGGCAGGGCTTCTATTTATACAATTTATTTTTTTTTTCTAATTCATTGACTTTTGTAGCGGGAACGTTCATAATCTAGAAAAATGTGTTGTGCAACAAACGTTTCTTAAATAATGATATGTGTGCTATATTGCCGACCTGCTCACACATGAAAAGCAACTGCACATCACAAAAATATCTGATACCCTCTCAATGTCTGTGACTGAGAGCTAAATTCAACCTTGTCATTGAAACTACCCTGTATAGGCTGATGCTGAAGAGCAAATTAATTGCTTGCTTCATAAATCAGATAGACTTTCTCTTGGAGAGGCATAGCTCACAGTGGCAACCAAGCCAGACCTTGTGTCCAAATGAGACAAAAATGAGAAGCATGCTCTCAAGAGCATTGCAAATATCTCTCCAGTGAGCAATCAGGCATCTTTCTTCCTTTCAGAAACTCATTGAGACTCACACTGGTACATGGTTTTCAGAGATCAGGCTTAACCACATGCTGTTATGAGCAAAGCACAAATCACTCAAAAGGGAATAAAGGAGAGGAATTAAAGGACACAAACCATAAAGAACAGAAGCACAAAATAGAAGTTTTGTTAAAAGTAATGGGAAATAGATAGGAGTGCTTACGGGATAGGGGTGAAAAGGAGAACACAGTGTCAGCTCACAGTCACATCGTGGTTTATTCTCAAGGCTGTGGAACTGGCACTGTTTTGTTTTTCTTCACACTTTGCCCATAAATGCTTAACGCTGTAGTGCTCTGGTGGGACTAACCTGAGGTGCATGTCTGTGTCACCCCAAGAGAAGGCTTAGAAAAAGGTTGTATCACTGGTGCCTGATGCTTGCTCATACTGCGAGGAGATGTGGCCAGGATGGTGAGCCTGCCCAGTAACTGGGGACAGGGACAAGGCCCCTCTCTGAACTCAGCAGGGCACTGCATGCCCGGATCATACGCTGGGGATTCTGACTTTCAGCACTGCTTCCAGGAGGGGAGAGCATATTTTTATCTCTTTATTTCACTCTTCCCCTATACCTCAACCTGCTGCAAAATAAATGGCCTAAGAGAAGAAAGCATCCTGGATGCCATTCGTTTAAGTGTAAGGGATTTGTGCAAGCTGTTTTGTTTATGTTTTGGATCCTGGATGGGATGATGTTGGGATAGGAGGATATTGCAGGATAAAGGTTATGTCCTGTGATGGACATAGAAAATCAGGTGGACAAGATGTTCCATGGGAAGACTTCTGATGCTCTGTATATTATATATCTGTGTGTTTCTGTGTGTGTTTAGGAATAAACTGTATCTGAAGGAAAAACTTAAAAAATTGTTTGGTTGCCTCAATCATTCCCGAATTGAAAGCTTCTCCTAACAACCTGCAATTGTGTATGCAGCCAGGTAGAGCAAGCAAAATGTAAATTCAGAGAATAAATTATATTCTTGGGTGTAGATGAAACATCAAGGCTAAAACCAGTTAGCTGGCCAACAAACTATGCCAATAGTGGATTTCACTGTCTCAAAATGGAATTACTTTGTTAAATCATTTCATACAAGTCTACCTGCAGGCTTCATAAATTGGCATCAAAAATCTCCCTTTTGATCAAAGAGTGTGTGTAGACATCTTCCCTAGTAATGCATTTTTGCTTGTCCAATATGCAAGCATGTACTGTTGAGCATTTTTGTGTTGCATGACCCATCTTAGCTGCTTGGAAGACAGGAAGCCTTTGCCATTGGAACAGAGGAAGAGGACTTACTTTGAATGTGGGCAGAGCTGCAGTAAAAAGATTATTTGACAGCTTTACTCTTCTATAGCACATGGAAGCTGGAGGCTTCTTTAAGCATTTTTTTCCTTTCCGTTGCAGTTCATTATATGTTAGAACACTAGCTGTCTAGTGCTCAAAGAGTATTGGGAATCCTTTACTTAAAACAGAGGGGTAAAATGAACTCTCATGCAGAAAGAGACTGAAACTTAAGGAAATGAGAGATCAAGCAGCTTTCCTGAGGTCATACAACTTCTATTGCTGCTGGCAGCATCCACACGTCCTGTAGCTTTTAAATCTCACAATAGTATCTTAGTCCCAGGGCCAACCCTGCTTTGCTCTTACTGTCATGACTTACTGCTTGCTTGTAGTTTTCTAGCAGGCAGTTCTAGCATCTTCATTTTCTAGGTTTGTATTCAGTCCTGTCCTAACTGATTCAGTCATCCCTTGAAATTACAGCTGTGGATGAAGCTGATAAATTAACCTTACAGTTACCCCCTCCATTTTAATATTAATAACAGGAAAATCTTGCTTTGTTGGCAAAATTGAAGTCAATGGAAAATTCCACAGCTCGGAATAAATTAGACCTTCAACTACCATTGTGAAAAAGATTTAAGAAGAATGCAGCTGGACATTTTGCTAGTTACAGATGCAATGTGTATGATATTTCATAAAAATTAAAGTGCAGCAAGGTCAGATATAAGTGCTTATCCTAGGCTTCTGCTACTTTCTCTCTCTTTCCCTGAGATGCTGTAAGCAATATGTCTATTCCCATATCTATAATTAAAATGAACTATTTTCTGAGAGAATAAGTGGAACTAATACAAAGGCCTGTAGAAAGCCCATGCCACCACAGCTTAACAAAAATGTTTTAGCAAGAGGCCAGGTCTACATAAGAAAATTCTCCCAGGATCACAGCTTGAGTGACTTAAAAATTAAATAGTACTGCATAGAATCACAGCTATATTATTCTCCATGCAATTTTACCAACATTTCAAACTAAAGAAATCATTTTAAGTTTAGTTTTCTTAATCTGTTTTCCAGCTCATCTTTCCATCTTTTCTGACTTCTGCTTTATAAGCTACCCTCATTTTTTTCTGTTTAATTAAGGAAATACTGCTTTATTCCGCATGTCTGTCTTGCTAATAAATATGAGCATTTTCCCCTACTTCTAAATTCGATAGACACTCTTCTGTGTACATCCTCTCCTGTAGTTCTGTTGCCAGAAATCAACACCATTTATCAATTCATTATTTTCATCATGCAGTATTTTCCTCATCTCTGAGCAGTAACTGAAGAGAGTAGTTAAAACGTAACTCTTAAAATTTAAGTTAAAACTTAAAACATATCAAGAGCATTTCAAAGGATCACTTGGGCTTATTATAGTGTAGATGAGGTTTTTCTGGCTAGATATAGTTTCTTCCATGCTGATTCTTAGGAATGTCTCATTTACGAAAAAGAACACAGCAACCCCTTCTTAAAGGTCAAACATTATTTTATCATAAGTTAATCTCATGTAGATTTTTTTGCTACTCAGTTCTTTCTGGTTTATTTACTGCTACAATGCTAATGGTAGGTACAAAGAAGTATGTGTAAGTGAACTAATGTTCACTGGATTGTTCCTGACAATGTAGCCTCTTGTTTCCAACCTGGCTTGCATAATGCTCATCCGTCAGCAGGGGGAATTGTATGTGTGGTGGCAGCATCTTCTGGAACATCACTTGCCATGTTTAATTGCTGTACAGTATATGAAGGCTAGTCGTCCTCTGTTAGGAAATGGCAAGGCTGAGTCATTAGGTTGCAATAACATCCTCACTTGTACCAAGGTCTTGACTATAAAAGGTTCTTATCAACATGAGTAAGTAACGAAAAATATTTTTTTCAATAGTCCAGAACTAAGAAAAAGTTAATAAGAGCTTCTAAAGCTTTTGCAGTGCTCACAGCTTTTCTTTTAGTGCACTTGTGCATGTGTGTTTACTTCCTTTAAAAAGAGCCTGTAAGCACTTAAAGAAGACCCCTGGGGAGTCTTTTCCTCAAGACAGCAAAAAACTCATCAGTTTCTGTCAAAATGCAACCTGCGATTTTATGGAAGAAACAGAGGCAGCCTAGGGTAAGACTGGTGGGGAAAGTGTAGAACCTTTTTTTCAGGTTACGTACAGTAATCTATGCCTAAATGAGTTGCCAAAAATAAGAAAATGCTCAAACTTGGAGGATATAGTGTAGCTATAGCTTTTTGTGTGCTAAGACTTTGTATGCTATATGAACTCATTTGTCGTTCAAGTTACTTCCATTCTTATCTCCAGTGTTGTAAAGTGCTTCTTTTTGAGTAGAGGGAGGAAACATGATGGCATTCCTCCCTTAAAACAGTGGCTTCTTGCACCAAAGTGAGTCATCAATCACCAGGGCAAAAAACACAGTCCAGTAGCTAATAATGTTGATGTTTAAATAACTAAGCATGTGCATTAATTCCTCATGGAGATCAATGAAATAAATTTCCCCATTTCCTGCTAGTGTTCCACATTCATTCCTTATTTGGTCATGTTGGCAATCTGAATTGCTCCAATTTAAGGAGAGGGTGGAGGAGAGAGAGAAAGAAGATGGGGCTGGAGACTGGAACAGTAATTTCTTGCAAAACAGCGTATAGTATATATTAACCGTATCAAAACTCCTATGATAAGGCTGAGATCCTATATGGCTGAGATGCCATTCATCTTGACATTTGTAGCCCTGCCTGTCGTCTAGACTCATTTGTTCTTTAACACTCTGATTGTGTTGGTGTGGGTTAAAGGAGAAGAAAAGCAGTTGAAAAAAAAAGGAAGAGGGGGATTGCAGGTAGTTAGAGCACATGAAATTAAGCAGGTCTTTCTTTAGGTGCTAAGTGTGCAGACAGTTGCTAGAACCAAAACATTGCACTGGTGTATGGGGAAACGGGGGAGATATTACAAGACTTCTCAGAGGCGGATTTTCAGTCTTTCTACCAACCCCTCTCTGATTTACATTACTCCGTTACTCTGTGTTACAACTCCAGAGGACAGAGCTGTAGTTTTTCCTCTTTGAAACAAGAATCCACAAGCACCTTCTTCATAACCATCTTTTTTATTTAACTTACTGCACTTACAGTGTTTCCATTGCTGTTTTTTTTTTTTTTTTTCCTGCAGCAGAAATGTATCTCTCGGCTCTATCTCAGCGGTTTATAAGAGTTTCTGCACACTATTAGAGAAACTGAGCTCATTTGTTCTAGCCTGTTTCCCCATAAACAGTTAGTTTCTATTAGTCTTTTTTTTTTTTCTTTTCCTGAGCAGATTAGTATTTATTCCACAGGTTGTCTTTAAACAGTTCTGCTTCATTTAAAAATACACTAAGAAACAGCTTCTACCAAATGCACCCACATCACCCCATCCTTTCATAAACTTCTTCATGTAAGCTGAATTGTGTTCCCTCATAATTCACTTCCAGGATGCTCCATGCAGGTTCAAGATTCATTCAGGCTGAGTATTATGTGAGATGTGGGTCTTCATTTGTGGGCAGATACAAAGCTTTTTTTTTCTCCTCTTGTTCTCAACCATTTACACATCCATCCTAAACACGTGCCTTTTGGACTGCTTTACAGGGATAGGCATTTGATTTGAAGGTGTCTGGTGACTAGATGAAAAGAATCTGAATCCTTGAGAGATGGTTTTCTTCCACTACTCTTACTATTGCTATATTTTATGTAGGATGTTATAGCTGGGCACAGAAGTCTGGAGGAGACAAGACCCATAGAAACCTCATGCAAACTTGAGAAACACAAGAATCTTATTTGCTGTCTTTGCTAGTTAAGAGTTGTTTCTGTAAAGCCACACAGTGGATTATAAGGATCTATTAAATATTGGCCACTACTAAAATGTAATGCAATTAAATATTTACCAGACTTTGACACATGGTGTACAGGGGAACATGTTGTATGATACTAAAACAAACATTAGATCTCAGCTTTATAATATCTAGGAGGCAAATCTGGCATATAGTAAAAATAATATACACAAAAATATATCATGAACAGCAGAAATGTATAACTTACAGAATTTAGAAGGACATCTTTGACAATGTCACTCTGCTTTAGAAAAAAATATGATAACACAAATACTACAGTTTTTCCTTCTCAGTGGCAGAGCAATTCCACAAGCTTGTAAAATATCAAGCTCCCAATAGGTACAACACGGCAAGCTCCTAATAGGTACAAAATGGCTGATGAAGGAAACAAAGCATATCCTTTTTAAAAGCACAGGCAAAGACTTAAAAATCACGGAAGTATCTTAAATACCAAGTGCAATTAAACACGAACAAGTTTTGAAGTCAAGTCATAGCTGTGCTCAGTGAGAAGACTGAGGGATTCAGAGACTTTCCAGCAGATAGCTTTTTAATGAAAACTCTTACATGCTCATTTTAGTCCAAAAGAAGCATCTAGAAAAGAGAAACTTTTGATCCAGTTAGTTCCATTTTAAAGGCAGTGAATGAAGAAAAACCTTTTTTTCAGGTCTTGGTGTTTGTGTCATTTAAGCTCAGAGAAAATTGCTGCTGTTTACCTAATAAAAGCATGAAAAATTAAGTACTCTGATTTTTATGATTAATTCATAAAATCCATATCAATTCTTTTCTAGATATAAATAGTAAATTCTGATATTTCTTTCCTTCATTCTTTCAAAGCTCTGGTTACAATTACTGTGATTTTCTTTGCGGGGCAATCAAGACATCTGCAGGCCAAGCCCAGCAACACAAATTCCTCTTAAAACCAGATATCACTCTGAATCTTTCCTCTCTCTCCTCCTTATAACCAAAAAGGCATGAGGAACAAGCAGGACTAGATTTATCCAAGGTACTAATAATGATGCTATTGTTTTGTCTGCCCTACCTCCTGGTGCAGTACATGTACCTGATTATATGTCAGCAGAGTAGCTGTACAGCCTCTCCCATCTGTGTGAGAGCTCTGTACAAGTACATAATGTGTTGACATAGCTTCTTTTTAATTTTAACTTTGATTCTGATATTTCTTTAAAAAAAAAA
>NW_008619579.1:0-62717 GCF_000691845.1 Merops nubicus | reverse complement strand
TTTATTTATTTATTTGCTAGGCAAAACAGGTGGCTGCCTAAGGCAAGAAGATATTAAGGGAGCAGGGATTGTTTCATTGCCTAAATGGGTTTGAAAGACTTTCCGTTTTCTTCTGATAACAAAAGCCCCAAAACAAGGCACTTGCCTGTTTAGCTCTTTGGGTTCAGAAGGCAAGAGAAAAGTCTGGCTCCAGAGGTTGGCAGTTAGAAGATGCCAGTTATTTCCATTTGTCTTCTGAGTACTTTATGGCCTCCAAGGAGTTCCACATCTTCGGACTTTCTGTGCCTTTTAAGTTTTAACTCATGCAACTTTAATATAAATAGGCATTCACAATTGGAAAGTTTTAGGCAAGTGTGCATCAAAAACGTGCAACTGTGGAAAATATTATGTATATTTAATTTTCCTTTTTGATTACTCTTTTCCTTGAGCTGTCCAAGATACTTCTAGTAGCATTTTTTTAAATTCTTGTCGAAGTTCTTTTCCATGGTTCTGAAGGTTTCAAGTATGTATTTAGCTGACTTGCTATTTATCTGTTTTACAAAAATGTACTGTCTCTGACAGGTTCAGTTCTCAAGTATCTGCTGAGGGATATGGTTCCCTTATATGGCATCTTCAGAAGATCTCACTGGAGTTTATCACAATCTGGTCTGAAGGCAATTTGCTTCTCTTATGGCCTTTGGCCATTAGACTCAGATCATATTTCTTCCAATATAATAATATTCTTGCTATAGCTCCTTGGGAGGTTTTACCTCATCTTCAAGTCAGTCCTGTGTTTCTTCCCAAGAATACTTTTGCGGCAGGATGTTTTACCTTGGATATACCAAGTCATAGTATATTCTTGTCATGCTCTGAGTAGAAGGATATGTTTCCAGGTCTCTCAGACTTTTTTTTTTTCCTCCTTCTTACTATGGGAAGAAGAAGGAAAAAAAGTCTGAGAGGTGGTCAACTAAACAAATATTTTATTTTTTGCAATTCAGTGCAAATTATTTTAAAGTTCACGGTTCTGCCTAGCAGATGCTTTGAAGAATTTCAAAGCACATTGTTAATTGAGGAACCCATTGACTTTCATTGGATTAGGGTTGAAACAAGAGGTACTTTTGCATTATGGTTGAGTTAGATCCAGATTAAAGGTGTTAAAACAAAGCTATATTATCCTTCAGTAACTAATATTAACAAAATGTATGTAATTCATTTTAAAACAAAAATTATACTTTACATCACATTTGTTAAGTGCCAGAAGACAGCTTAATGATCAGTTTTAAGAACATGAAAACTGTTTACAGAATTATAACTAATTGAAACTGAAATGAGGGTAAACAAGTTATACTCTTCCACCGTGAAAGCATTGCGTTCCCATGTACCAGTATGTTAAGTATCTAATTAATGAGGCTTCCTTTCGTTCTGTAATTTAGAAAAAGGCACCCTTGGTTAAACAGGGGAAAAAAGAAAAAAAAAAAAAAAAAAGGGGGGTAACTAAATTGTTTTATGATTTTCTCCTAAGTCTGAAGGTGGCCTTATTTAAGAGTAGCCAGAAGAGCTGTGAAATGATCCAGCCATCCAAGTGAGGAGATGTTGAAACCTTATGAAGACCATTTCTATTTCAACAGTTTTAACAGATTTGATTGCTCATCATTGTGGCAGAAGTAACCAGGTAATTGTGTTTGTCAAGCTACCCTCTAACACCTCATCAGGTGTCAATAGCTCACATTTGTTCTCTGCTCTGCTGCTAACAGTTTCTAACAGCACATGGGGGGCTTTGTTTACGCAGAGATTTATAAGTAATTTATGCAAAATTAACAAAATAGTATGGAAAAAAAATCAATGCAGTATCAAGATAAGTCACACAAAAGCTGCTGTATTCCCTGTGATCTTTTCATTGAGTTAAAGTGTTTTGTTTTCTTTACATGAAGTGGAATTGAGGCTGATTTTCCAGTTTGTCAAGTCTGAGTGCTGCAGAATCCAAGATGTTTGTTGAAGAGTTGAGCTCTAGTTCATTCATGTAGTGCAGAGTCTCGTTATCTCTTACTTTAATTCTTTTATCAAAAGGTTATAAGGAGTTGACAGCTAGTAGTGCCTATGTAAGTAAGATCAGACTGAGAAGCTGGCTTTTTTGTTCCAGTGCAGTCTTGAACTGTACTTAACATGTGTTTAAAGCAGCCTTGTAAGAAAAGGTTATACTTGACAATTCTGAGTCAAATCTGAACCTTAAACCCAGTTCAAGTGGTTAATGCTGGGTTTGTTTGACTATGTTAGGATTTAGTTTGTAACTTTAACATGCTGGGTATTTAACTTCCAGGAGAAAGAGATCAGGTTTCAGTTCATAGCAAGAAGTGTTTTCAATCAGCTATTGAAATGTCCTAGGAAGAGTGCTAAATGTTTAATAGAGAAAGCTAGTTGGGACTCGTTGGGATAGCTGAACTAATCGAGAATGCTTTTGGCAAACTTGCAAATGTGCAGATGGCTCCTGAGACAGGAAATAAAGAATTGTTTTGTTTCATTTCTTTGTTAGTGTTTTGGCACTGGTCAGTAGGGTTTAGCTGGAAAATGAAAGATTAGTTTTCATTTGCCCACGTTGTTTGTGGGGAAAAAACATAGAATTAATTTGGAAGCAACCAGCTGCATTCCTGGATCTTCTAATACCGCCTCTGAGACATTACTGTGATATGTGCAATAGTTAAGATAAAATCCCAAGTTCCTGTCAGTATTTTATTATCCGTTATAGTTAATGAAGCTGTTTAGGTACATCTGTTTCATGTCGACAGATGTGAGTCAAATATTTCCGAAGAAAAAAAAAATCTATTTACTAGTTTCTAAGCATCAAACCAAAACAGAGCCACAGCTAATTTTTAATTTAATTATCTCTAACAGATTTTAAAAAGCCGGACACAAAAACTAGTGATAAAGACTCTAATGGAGATTTTTGATTTTCTGTAATCAGATCAATGTGGGTTTCAGAAAAGAATTTTGTTTTAAAGCAGACATTCTTACTGTTTCTTTTTCTTCAGTCTTTCAAAGTTCAAACACAGATAATTTCAAGAACTCCCAGGAAATATATTCTCTGGAGAAATGGTGAAGAAAGAGTATTTCGAATTCAGCTTTAAAAAAGTGAAGTTGATGTGATACACTTAAATTTATACAAGTATGGACTCAATAAAGGATATCTAGTTAATATCCTCTAGGCCCACTAGTAATGATATAAGCAGAGATCTCTGTAGGAAGATAAATATTCTGTGAGATATAGGAAGGTCAGGAATTGTTATTTCCACTGATAAAACTTTTCTTGGCAGAAAACCTCCAGATTTTATTTAAAAGAAAAAAACTTTCAAAACTTGCGTTTATGAGAACTTAGGGAAGCATTGTTTAAGTCCATTTTTTAACTGTTAATCCTTTTGACATATGGCAGTCATTATGTATTTACATCTGTCTATCTCAAAAGATTTTTTTCTAATGGAAGGTACTTAGTAGTTTCGCATTTAACATATTTTTCAATAAACACTTGAGAACTTAACAGTAAACAATGATCTTAAACTGCCTTGCCAAGCATGTAAATGATCTGCAATTCCTAATGCACCAAAGATTGTTGCATATTTTCAGCTCTGCATTTGGAACCTCTAGGCAATGCTGTTTCAGATTAGGACAAACCATGAATTTCTTAACTGTGTCACTTGAGAGAAGAAGGCTTTATCCTTCTGATATTCATGTCAGAAAACCTGGAAATTTGTCCTGCCCATTCCTTTCCAAATACAGCAACCCTATCTTCATTAGCATCTGACAGATTTAAGATTAGTGGAGGATACCCTAATGCAGAAAAAAATGAAATATTCTATGAGCAAAATAAACAGGAAAGAAAAAAACAAAACCTCTATGCTTTTTACTGCTTTCCCTGGCTGTCCAGCTTTTGCCTTAGTCTTATACAAGAAGAAAAATCCCTTGTTATATGGCAGGCATGGAAAGGAAAGATTATGGCCTCTTGAAAGGGAAGAATGACAAAACTTTCCTTCTGTCCTGTTGTAACAGTCAATAGAAATATTCATGCCATGTTCTTGGAAATATTCTTGCTTTCATGTAGGCCTACCAGTAACATTACCCATGAACAGGTAGGGCATATAATATTAATCTTTTTTAGGTGTTAGAGAGTTAACTGAAACTTTGTTTAGACAATATTTTCGTGGCTTTAGCAGTTGTCATGTGGAAGAACACAACCACATATTATTAGAGACAGTGCCTTGGTGCCAACCTATCAGTTTTACCTATCAGTTTAATGTTCAGCCTATTAAAACCCTTGTATCTGTACAAAATGCTACTAGAGTCTTACCCATTTTTTATTAGAATTACCATGGATGTAGGTGCATGTATCATTTCCATATCTTCAGTGAACTTTAGCTTGGTGTGTATAAACTCTTTCATTTAAAATACTGGTTCTCTTAAGATCAGTGCTATAAATAAGCTGATTTTGAAAATAGTTCTTGAAGTATATCAAGTTTATGATGATTATCAGAAGTCAAATTTTCTCTCAGAGGGAAAGATCTCAAATGGTGCCTGCAAGATCCTAAGTGTGATATCCTAAGAAGTCTACTTTCTAGAAGAAGAGTATTAAACTATTCTTAAAACCTTAACATAACTAAGTAACTGTGTAACATTGTGAAGCACTCCCAACAAGCCCATTGGCCTGTTACTGAACTTCCAGAAACATAAAGTTCTGCTACCTGCAA
The DNA here is from genome assembly GCF_000691845.1 of Merops nubicus. Lineage (NCBI taxonomy): Eukaryota > Metazoa > Chordata > Aves > Coraciiformes > Meropidae > Merops > Merops nubicus. Next base: position 58,005 of record NW_008619579.1, on the reverse strand, counting down.
TGTCTTCTGAGAGAGATTTTTATCTTATACGAATTAAAAAAAAAAAGGTGCTTATCAAACAGACAACACTTTAACACATCAGTGGACCAGGTTTTGCTATTATTTTTAATAGCTGCATAATCACTGAAGAAACAATCACAGCATTCATGAAGAAGAAAAGAGACAGCAAATGGATCTACGATTGACCTATCATTATTTGTTCCAGTCTGTAGAGACTGCTGTACTCCACATCTGTTTCTTCTCCATAGTTTTATCATGATGGATACTTTCTGCTATAGCTTATAGGGCCCTAGGTTCTTTTAAATTCTTCCATTTTGTATTTCTTTTCCTACTTTTTTTCCACAAGTTCTGAAAAAAATCCTAAACTATCCACCAAACCACCAAACCCTAGCACCAGGTCAAAGAAGATAAAGAGCTCAGTGCACCTTTTGGAATTTAAATATAGTCTGCTACCATTAGAACCAGAAAGGTCAGGGTCACAATACTATAGGGGATATATGTGTATGTATATTTGTATATATTATGATTCTGGAAAAAAAGTTCTGTTGTAAAAAGCATTATTTTACTTATGCAGATATTGATAAGCAACATGTCATCCTAGAACATCCTTGCTTTCTGGTTCTGATTACACCCTCTTAACCTAGTCTATACCTATGCACTGAAGTGCAATAATTCATGGAATATTATGGGCCACATATATTTCAAACTGGCTTCTCAAGTGACAGCATAACTCTTTCACAATCTCCTTGTCCAGTCTTCAACAAAGAATGTAAATCCTTGTCTCCTTTCCCTCCCCAATGAATTTGAAGAGTGCAGCAGCATTCCCTCTATCCACGCACTACACAAGGTCCCCTATGCTTATTCCATCTGTTCTCCCTACACAGATTGCCTCTAAAGCGTCAAATGTGTCTGCTGTGGGGGAGAGAATTAGGAAAGAACATCTATGGAGAAGCCTTAAGTGACTATTTTTTTCAGTTCTGTTTACTTTCACATGATGTTTTTCAAGGTTTTATTGGAAAGAATCAGATTAATTTCCTATTTATGTGTTCATATAATGGGCTTTTTAGCATTTGTGCCCTATTTGAACTGGCTTGGCAGGACCATTCAAAAGTAATTGAATTCCATGGTATTTATGGAATAAAAAATTATCTTCTTTAATGCAAAATAGAATACAGTGCTCTAAGATTTAGCTATCAATTCATCTTTACTTTCAGGGAAAGAAAATATATTTGAGTTATCTTGAAGGCTTGACTGTAACAAAATGCTGTTCTTCCTTCTGTTTCCACTGAGTTTACTGGAAGCTGTATTGTGAATAACCAATGACACTTAATCAGACCAATTTTAGCAGGAAAAAACATACATATTGGCCTGATTCTGTATTCCACTGGAAGCATTGGGTGTTTGAGGTAGCTACTGGTGGCTGGAACCTTGCTGTTTCTGGGCTTCTGCAACTTACAGTTTGCTTTTCTAAGCAGAGCTTTAAATCATGTGTTAGCTTCCTGGCTCTTCTTAAGATCTGCTGGTTCAAGCTCCCTCCTGTGCCAGCTCCTTCAACTGCAGTGAATTTAACCTATTGGTTAACACAATTGCAAGAACAAATGCTGTTTATTTCTCTGCTGCTGCCGTTTTCCTCCTTTTATTTGACCTATACAGTTCTGAAAAAAATGATAATTCATGGAAGATTTAGAGACCACGATTATTTTTTTTTTTATTCAGTTGTCTCAGGTTAATATATGACCTTTTACCTTTACTGAAGAATTTCCCCATATGTCTGCTCAAAGAATTTCCTTGTATGATTCTCTGTGGATTTCATTCCATGTTTTGTGGAAGTGAATTATGATTGGATTAGAAAGGCGTAAATCTCCTTGAGTTTTCAGGGGATGATTTCCTGGATTTCCATAGTAAGCAATATGTCATTCTATCTTCACCCATTCCATGGGCTCTGTATCTCTGTTCCAGGTGGAATTGGTTTCTGCCTGATTGAAATTCATTTGCTTTTCTTAAATTTTAACAATCAAAAGCAACCAAGACCATGCAAATATCAGCAAGTGGCAGTGTGATTCAGAAAGCCTACTGCTGACAAAATATAGCCCAGCTAATTTGCTGTCTATAGAGGACAGGTCCCTACCATTTGGGGTCTATTTGGTCCAGTGGAATGAATATTCAAAGAGCTAAAGCCATGTAACTAATTGTCAGCAAAAGTTATCCTTTTTTTTTTTTTTTCTTTCTTGTGAAAGGCTCACAAGGTATTGCACATTGCTAGTGCTTAGCGTTATTTTATAATGATAAATGTATATTCTTCAGAATTCACTGAGAAAAATCACTTCAGTTATTTCTGATTAGTTTTCTGTTGAGAAAAATAACGATTAATTCCCAGTGAAAAGTTAAATATGTTTCTTTAAAAATTTGAATCGATATTCTCGTAAGTTTTTCAATATTGCATGAAGACAGATTCTAGTTTCTGTGCACTTGTGTCAATGTGAAGAACATTAATTGTCTATGGAGGACCGTGCCTATACATAAGAACCTGACATGTCAGGAACTTATTAGTGAAAGAAATAATACAGATGCTAGATTGACATTGGAGATGCTTCCTAATTAAAGAGGTAGAATATTAGAGCTGCTTCCAAAGTATACCATATAAGATTATATTTTTACATGAGTGTCTCTCAAGGAGGACTGGGCAGCTGGCATGTTTCCCCACTCTGAGCCAGCAATGGTACTATTTCACTAAGAACTGAGTAGGGCTCTTGATCAGTTCTGATCATTGAATGCTGGCATGTGGCACAAGTACAACTGCGGAGTCAAAGTATGTGTAGCAAGTGCTGCCTCTATCACCCACTGTAATTTCAAATATTATCTCAAGTATCAGTCTTCATACCCTGGTCCATAATCTCAGTAAGTGCTGAAGGACATTCCTTCCCAAGGAGACTGTCAGGTGGGACTCCACAGGCTTCCTTCTTCGTACTTACCCTCTTGACATATGCATGAGTCCTACATGAGGACTGTGCGGGAGAACATTTGCTGGCTTGATTGTACTGGTATAATTATACCAGTTATAATTACATCAGTCTGGCCAGTGTAACTCCTCTTTTGGATATATTTAGCATGGAATAAAGATATCTTTTTCTCCTTAAACAGTTTTCAAAGTGACATAAGCTAAACCAGAGATAAGCACTCATAGTCCTTGTATGAACATCCAAATAGAGAGTTATATTTATATCCCAATTATAACAGTTATAATTAAGCCACTGTAACTACGCTGGTAAATTTCCTAGTGTAGAGAAGCCCTTAATTAGAAGGTATAGTCTGAAAGGTTTTCAGCTGGCTAATGCCACCCAGCTTTAAAACAACACCGTCTCCAATTCAGCCGGCCTAGTGTGCCTAGTGCCATGTGGGGTAAGTCTGAGGTCAGAGGGGGACCTTACCAGCTGGAACCTTCTCCAAATAGAACTGAAACTATAGCTGTAGGATGGGGGGATGGAGAAGATGATGTGGCCAGTGTGGTGTTTCCCACCTTTTCTGAGGATGCTTGGTCAGGATCCTTCTTTGGGTCAGATTTGTAAAGGCCTCGTAAAGAGCTTAACTGTCTCTTTCTGATGTGGATCAGGAGCCTTTGCCACTCCCAGATGAGGCTACTGCAGTGCACCTTTGATTAGATCATAACTCCAGGAGAGCAGACTGATAAAGAAGGATGTCACCTACTTAATAGATGATGTTGTAATAGCACCAGGTCCTGCTGCTTTGTCAGCTACAGGTATTAGCTCACAGACTGAATTTAAGACACCAGCTGAAATTTAGAAAGCTCCAACTAGCTTTGGACTATCCTATAGGAGAGAATGAGTTTCTATTGCTGTACTTTTATAGTTAAAATGAGCAAAGACATCCTGTTTGACTCTGAAGGGAGGAGGCACATGTCTATGAATCCTTTTCTTAATGTCATCCCTTACTAGAAAAGCCTCAGTGTGCTGATCAGTCTTCAGGGCATTTTACAAAATACTTCCTTTTCTATGAATTTTGGCATTTAGGTGCTGTGAGGGAAAATGGAGCTCTGTAAGGGACAGAAGGTGGGGGAGTTTTACACAGGCTTAATCCTAGTGAAGGATTGTGAATATTTAAATCCTGTCTGGGTAGTATAAAAAGTACAGAAAGATTTTGGGTAAGTGCTCATTCTTTGTGACTATTTCTACAAATATTTGAACATATACCATCAGATGCACTGATATCCTTTGACCTCAGAATTGGTTGTATTTTAGTTGTAAGTAGAATTAATAAACTGTATATAGAAATTATATACACATAGAGAGCTAGCTGTTATGGGAAACATTATGTGATTTTTTTTTTCATAGTAACAAACCAATCTGTGTTTAGGAACAAGCATGGTACTAAGCATGGAAAAACTGCTAGAGGACTTGTATGTTTTTGGAACGCTAACCTTGATTTTCTAATATTAGATTTTGGCCACTGGTGATAGTGTAAAATATCAATAGAGCTTTGCAGCTCTCCAGAAGAGAGACCCCCCAAAAATGTATAAATACTGTAAACTGTTTAAGACATTCAGAAGGGAAGGAGTTCAGAATTCAGCTGGTGCTGCAGACAGTAAGTAATGAATTGGAGAAATCAGATAAAAATTGAAGCAACATTTGTAGATGAAATCTAGAGCATATAAATCAGGCACCCATCTGCTTATTCGAAGAGAAGTGCACAGTTAATGAATTACAGAGATTGATACTAATGCTTTAATTAAACCGTCTACTGCCTTTCCCAATAACGCTTCAAATGAAGAATATCTGGTAGCTGATGATCAGTATCTGCGTGTCATTTCTCCAATGAGAAATTTTCCACTGCTGTCAGAATTGTGTGTGTTCTGCACACAGTGGCGTGCAGGGAGCAGTGCACTTTGTTTCATTCTCCAGTTACAGGTTTAGTTGTTTTCTCATACTTCCTTCTTTCCTCACTTGATTTTAGGGCCTAATTCTAACTGCGTTTGCACAGGGAAACCTACAGCTGAAGGTAGGAGAAATTTGGCTGCTGTGAGACAATTGTGGAGTTAGTCTGATAGCTTTGTAAAGTGCTTCAGGATCCCTTGGGATGAGATGTGCCATATACTTTCTAATTATTATGTTTTAAACTGTTCATTTAAAAATGCCTGCTTAAGTTTTTGGCACAGAGAGGTAGGACTTCTTGAACCAAAGCTGAAGGCATATGTAAAAGCAATAGTGAGTGGTTTAATGAAGTTCTCCTGAGGCTCTACAGCTTGAAGAGCCTCTTAGAGAAGTGTGTACTGCCAAGCTGGTTTTTTCCCAAGCTCTTACGGCCCTAGTAATGTGGTTTGAAATTAAAATAAAATACAGAAGCTTAGTTAATTTATGCCTCTGCCTTAGCTATGTTTTACACACAGGCTGAGTTCTGAATTTATTTGGTCATTTTGATGATTGGCCAATTATGTATAATACTCTGTACACATTGGCTTTTTTATTTCCTGTTTAATTCAGAGAAACAGCTACAGTACCTCTCTCAGAAATGGCTGTAGTATTTTTAAATGTCACATGATATTAAATATGCTTATATTTTGGCAATTGTCACAATGTATTACTTCTTAAAAATAATTTATGCACATTACAGATAAAAGACAATAGATTTTGAGTGAAGACTGCATGGCACAGAAAAAAGTGATGGCAGTGGTACAACAATATGGGTAGCTGTTAAGTTGTATGAAATTGTGGTCAACTTTTTTGAACAGAAAAGTTTAGTACAGTTTTCTTGTAACCTTTTGCTTTCCATGGAAATTTTTTTTTCCTTCGGGGAAAAAACAGCAACTTTTTTTTTCTTTTTAAAAAAAGAGAAATCCAGACATATTTTATTTGAACTGACATTATGAAACAAAATTAACAGTTTCTGTTCCACTAGAAGTGTATGATTTTGAATTTAATGTGATAGTCTTTGGTAGAATGGCAAAAGTTATCTTTTTGTTGGCTACCTGTTAATTTTTTTTCAAACCTGAAAGCTGTAAAACTACATAGAATTTTAAGTGTATTTAAATAGCAGCATATTTGAATAAGGAAATATAATTCAGATCTGTCTGGTAATTAACTTTGGGAATAAGAGATGAAGAAAAAGACACTCTTCCTAAAAGAAAACGCTGTTTCTGTTCAGTAAGTTTTCCCCCTTCATATTGCAGTAGAACAGTCAGTGGCCCTGACCCAATACGCACTAATCAAGGTTTGTTCAGATTCAAGCACAGCTCCATCAGCTTTGGTAGAACAGCTTTTTTTGCTAAAAATTAAGCATGTGCATACATGTCTGCTGGAGCAGAGCCTAACTTAGCGAGGGACTTCACCCCCTTGAAGCACAGTGCTTCACACACCCAGTTCTGTGAGTTTATATGCACAATATGTTCCAGAGCCATGCTCAGTGACTGATGCATCATTTGACTTCAATATGTGCTCATTTTGGATCCTGTATTCCAAAATGTGGATTTGAATACAAATGAGCCTGAACACAAACCAACAGAGGGACCTCTTTCTGTCTAAAACTATTAAATGTCTAAGCATCTTCAATGAAAAGAAAATAAACAAGGGACCTGACACTAAATTGCCTGAGCTGTAACAGGCATGTGCTTATGTGGTTTTATTTATTTTTCACATGTGTGTAACTGAACACTATCAAGACAAGCCCACAATAAAATACAGTGGAACATCAGCATTAACATCTGCCTGCCCCATGCTGTTCAATGGAGGCAAACAGAGTCCCCTTTTAAATCAGTATCTCTTACACTCTCCGTGTAAGGGAAGCAAGTGGCAATGGACCAGGCTCTGGGCACCAGCTGAGCTTCGGCCATCACACTGTTGATTCAGGAAAGAAACAGAGTGCTGGGTGTGCTTGCAGCTAATCTGCTCCGACAGACCCCCCCCATGATTTGTATACATTCTCTGATCTTGAATTGCAGATCAAAGGAAAATGCAGGCCAGTAATGTCAGAGTACGCAGCTCCCAGACTGTGAAAGCAGAAGACAGCACCTTGAGCAGCAACTATTAAGGGAACCTGCCATAAATCCTGTTGTGGCATTACAGCAGGATAGGTGAGAGCCACCCACTGCGTTTGGCTTGTAGCTGCCGCTTGGGTTTTACAAAGCCTGTTCACTTTTTTTTTTTAAAGATACTTTGGCAGTCTCTGTTTATAGTGCCATGTAGTCAAGTACTCATAAAAGCAGTGACTTGCATGCTCTTTGCTAAAAGGTGAGAATCATTGATGAAATGCACGTTTATGTCAGGGTTGTGACAGGCATTAGTGGCAGCAGTCAGGACTTTCCTTTCAGTAAAGAAAGAGAGAAGCTCATTTCCATTCTGAGGCCTGGTGCACTATTTAAGCCTTGCATTTGGACCAAAACCCTGGCAAACTATAGGTAAGTGGCAAAACACTCAATAATCAGGATAAGGTAATAAAACTGAAATGTTTTATGGGACCTTTGCGGGTCCTGGGCACGGAGACAAATTTCCCTCACAATTTCCATTGAATTAAAGCATCTGGGGAAAGAGGCAGAGTGCCTGAATGAAGACAGGCGTACGGAGAAAGCAGAAAATGTAGATGGTGGCCTGAGTAGAGTTGCTCAGTGAGCCTGTACTATCACATAGCACTGCAACAGAGCTTCTCAGTGGGTAAAGCCTGTCCTCAGAAACTGGAATTTTTGGCAACAAGGATTCAGCACTGTAGGAAGAAGATGTAAGTTTACTGTGCTACAAACCTGCATCCCTTTAGTAGTAAAAACATGCTGCAAAAAGAGGTAACCTGGATGTGCAGCTGAGGCAGAGGGGAGGGCAAATTCAGCTGCACTGGTGCTTCTTCATCTTCTCCCCTGCCTAAAATCCTACAGAAATTTTGCCTAGAAGAGAGCAAATAGAAAAGATGAAGAATATTTCTTCTGGGAGAAATGAAGCTGGAAGGGAGATGAAGCAAGACAAGCCAACCTCTTGAACTTTTGGACAAGATCGAGACTTTGACTCTGCATGAGACACAAGGAGGAATGGTTATGTAGCCACCCTCAGCCCTGCAGCTGAGTGGACCCCTTTGCTGTCTTAGCGACTTTCCTTGTGTGATCATTATAAACATTTTCTATAAGAAGCAGAACCTGCAATGAATCAGGTATCAAAAAGAAACCCTAATACTAGAAGTTTGTCGTGGACTCCAAACTTTTTCAGTGATGCCTTGGACCAGAAGCTGTTAAGCTCAGTAGGGCTCAGTCCTTTCAGAAATGAAATGTGTGAAGATCCTTCCTGCAGGTATTGGCTTACTGTAGGGACTGGTTAAACAATGAAAACAGATGGGTGTTTGTTCTGGGTGCTTTGTCACGGATAATGCTCAAATGATTAATCAGTTTCTGGAGAATGAGTATGACCTGTTTTTCTGTATGGCTATATTCCTGTGCTGCATGAACATAGCTGTTTGGCTGGAGAAATCTCAGAAGTCGGAGCTCTGAAAAGCTTAAGTACATAAAAATGTTATACTCTTTTGTGTGTCTAGGAAGCACACAGTAATGTGAAACATCCCCTACATGTTTAAATTGTGTGGGATTATTTATGTATGTGTGTGTATTTATAGGGAGAGAAATAAATTAATGTGATATTACTGTTTTAAAACTGTTTGCAGCTATACTATAGCAATTTTGTAAAAGGAATGTCTAGAATGAGAGAAATGAGACCCCAACATTAAAAAAAAAAAAGAATTAAGTAAATCAGACTGTCAGATATCGTGCTGATCTAAAAACTCAATCTACAAGAATTAATGGAGAAACTGGACCATGAAAACCGGGAAATGGGGTCTGAAATAAACTTGATTAAGAAGATAGTGCTCAAATTGTACAAAGGCAGACTGATTAGCACAGATGAGAACATCAGTGAACAGGCAGAGGAATAAATCTAACATAGACAGCTGCTCAGATCAGGTCGGAACATATTTAAAAGATGAAAGACAACATAAGGAGTAATTTCACATTTAGACTGGAGAAGAAGGCCTCCAGCTGATGTATTCCTTCTATAAATGGCTTTTGGCCAAGACACAAAGCTTTGTCCACAAGAAAATATGGTAGCTGGTTTGCTTTTATTCTGAAAATCTGTAGAAAGACCATGACAGGAATTCCATCATGAGAAAGGGACACAAAATGTTGAATAAAACATACTTAATCAGCAAACATGTTTAAAGGCAGAAAAGGTAGTAGATTGGGGGCATGGAAGTGGGAGTGAAATTGTGACGGTTCAAGTACATGTGAAGTAAATGCCCCCTGTACCTCACAGTCACTTCAGTGGGAAATGTGATTTTAATATTTATTATTTTCCGAAGGCAAAGGTCTTCAACAAATTCAAATTGTGAAAGCATCATCAGAGTGCAGATTGCTAGCTGTATATTAATTATTGTAGTGAGGGTTTGAAAGTGAGAGTAAGTCTCTAGATGATGCATCATTCTGTGAAAAACTGAAATGAGTAGTCTCTGCTCTGAAAGACCAAATTAAAAGCAAAACCACAAGAAAGGTGGTGGATACATTCCCTCAAGGGAATATATATGATACAAATAAAGTTAGCTACAAGAGCTATTAATTTATTTTTTAAATTGAGAATAAAAGCTTCAAGAAATGTCTTCTTTGTAAGCTCTGAACTTGTCACCTCTAGTTTACCCAAGGTAAGTAAATAGTCATTTTTTGACCCAAGAGAAATTGATAGAGACAGAAGACCTAATCTGGTCAGTGCTCTGTTAACATTGTAATACATCTTTTTGGTGAGCCTGATTCTGAATGGACATTACCATAGGGTGGGCTCACCAGCTCCATGTGTCTGAAGGCGTGCAGGGTTGCGTATTTTCGGTCAGGCACAGGCAGTCATGGCTGTTGCTATTTTTGCACTGACTCCTCTCTAATCACTCAACACATTTTAAAACAAGATATAATGATAGACTATGTTGCCAAGACAGAAAAATCAACAAAGTATCTAAGGGAATATGAAAAGAAATGAAAATTCAAAATGTATCTGGAAGAGAAATATAACAGACAAAAAAACTTTTGATAAAGGTTGTTTCTATAAACTTGGCAATGTCTCTGCTATAAGTAAATATGACTGTCTGCCTGTCTTGCTTTATGTTCAATGCATCCAAAATTGCGGGGGGGTGGGGGGGGGGAGAATACAAGGAAGTCTGTTCTCTTGGTAGTTCTCTCTGGTAGCCAGCTGAGTTTTCAGGCCTAATCCATCCTGAAATTAAAATTAGCTCAAATGGTTGGATTCTACCAGGAAAATCAAAATGGAGAATTTCCTTCATAAATATGGATAAAAGGATGACAACTTTTTGGATATTCTACAAAATTACTTCCATTTAAAAAAAAAAAAACAAAAAGACAAAACAAAACAAAAAAAACCCACAACACATATCTATCTATCTATCCCTCTCGCTCTCTCTCTCTCTTTTCCCAACAGTTTACAAAGGATATCTCTGAATTTCAGATATTATTTTATAAGTGACTTAGGATAGAAGTCCCAAATCCCCATTACTACTTATGAAGTATCTGTGGGTTTATACTGACATTTTTAATGGTAACCATTGAATCAGTTTACATGGAATCCAAGGACAAAGTTCCATTAACTTCAGCACTGCTGAATCAAACATGAGAAGTAGTAAAACCTCTTTGATTTAAACAAGTTAGGAAACACCATGGTTTAGTACTCCCCTTCTAAGCAATAAAAGTCCCAATCCAAAACAAACTGACATAAGTAGAACAACTTGTGTTTTTGATATCAAAGGGTTTTGGTTGCGGCCGCAAATTGTGGTGAATTAGGCATAATCTAGCTATGCTCCTCTTTCCTTCATTGTAAATACTGTCTTTCCAGTTCCACTGGAGGGGATGTGTGTGTTTGGTATATTTGAAAATTATTTTTTAGGTATTTAGAATACCTAAAAATGTGTTCTGGCAATGGTAGGACAAATAAATTCCATTGTGATGGCAAAAAATAGGTCACCTACTGAATCAAGTACTCATCTACCAGACACTGTAGATGCTGAAATATGTGACTTTCTGGAAACAGATCACTGATAATTAGTAAAACTATATCATTCATGCTTGACAACCATACAGTGCATCTACATTAACAAGCCATGTGCTCAGCAGGAGGAAGTCTGTAACACAACACAGTGGGTGCAGAGGGTTGGACATCCCAAAGTATAGATAAACCTGGGAGTTTAACTCTGGACAAGGTTTAGCTCAACCCCTTGGGCAGATAACTCATCAACAGCTTCAGTACTTCACTGGGGCTTCTAAAACACATCTTCCAGTCCAGGTTCATCCAGACTGTGGATTCCTTCACAGATTCATGGTGTGAAGCCCAGCAGCAAGTGGGGTAGTTGCTTCAACAGGTACGTATCTGATCCCATAAAAATGCTAATGTAAATGCACATAGAATAGCTTTTTTTGCTGTTGATGTTGCTGTTAGATGCTCTAAAATAGTTTCTGAAGAAAAAGCCAAAATGTAAAATGTATTTGTGTATATTACTTGTCAGAGTTCTTTATGAATTAACTGCACTACCTGTTTGAATTTGAGATTGTTATTGCTTAAAATAAGAGATATATGGATTTCACTGAAAAAATGTGAAAAGGGGGAAAAAGACTGGTTTGCAAGGTCTGTAGGAGGTCCATACTAAGCCAACATGGAAGCTTTTTAATTTTATGTGTCTCACTTCATACCTAATGACATCACATTGTTTCAAGTGATTTATTCGGAATTGTTACTCATATTGACTTGAGCTAGTCCTATAACTGCACCTCAGTTGGGATTGTTCATATGATCTTTATGTTGGATGATGTTCTGGATACTCAAAAATCTTACAATTAGCCAAAGTGATTTTTTAGTACTATCTGAATATATAATGTGAATTATGCTTTTCATTGCTTTGCGTATGCAGAGGTAAAGTTTGGGTTGTTTCCTAAGACAGGCAATTAACACCCTCCTTTGTGGTACAAATGGCAATGGCAAAGCCTAGACAATATGTGCAGCTTTGAGTATTCGTTATTTTTAAAACTTATCTGGTACCGGGTAAGCTTTTGGCTGGGGATTGTCTTCGCTTGTTTTTATGACAGAAATGTATGTATAAAGAAATAATAATATCAGTAATTTTTATCACACAAGTAATCTTGAGAACAAGCTCTTAGACAGGAGGTTCTTGGTAATGACCATTTCAATAATTTACATTGCCCTGTTATTTTCTAATTTAAACACCACTATTTTGCTACTAGGAAAATGGATATTGATTTTAGTATTTTTCTTGTTAGTTACACTTGTCTTAAAATGCCCTGAGGAATAAATTTATATGCTACACCAATGTGAAAGAAAAATATGATATATAACAGTTCTGATTTCATCAAAATAAAATACTTTTATCTGATTTTATAATTAATAAGATTTGCATTGCAAATAATTTTTTGGAGTTTTTTGGGGTTTTTTTGCATATGGCTATTTCAAACATGAATATTTTTCCCTTTATTTTGTCTGTGAATACTTATTGAAATCAAACTCCAATATGAGAGACATGCCAAAGTATTTTAGGCAGAATATAATAGGAATGAGCAAACAGGTAAGCAGAAACAGCTCCACAGGATAAATCGCTACAGATCCTGTGTTAAGTAAAACAATTCAGTCTTATTGACATGTTGCTCAAACTTGAAAATAACAAAATAATTGAATATGTCTTTTTTTCCTAAGTGGACAAACACTTTTCACTTCTTCATAGTTTTATCCCAGTCCTGTTTCCTGAAAAATGGCATTCTCTACATAGTACACCTGCTTATCACAATAAGCCACACATAGCACTTTGAAATTTTCTGGAATGAAAGTAGATTTGCATGTGTGTATATACACTATGGATTTAAAGTATTTTAACATACTGGTACTTTTTCAGGTCTGTAACTTTGCTTCTACTCCCAGAGGCCACCTATATATGACAGGGCAGGTAACCTTTGTGGTACCAATCTCTGTTTTGGTCCCCTACTTGCCCAGACTATGAAATCTCAAGTACCCGGATCCCTGACTGATCGACATGCTCCAGTTCCATCCCAAGGAGACCAGGTTGTCCCTTCTTCTGAAGTGAGGACACAGCCAGGAATACATCTGAGGTCAGGGCTCACTTTATGATGGCAGCCGGAAAGTATCTTGACTCAAATGACATTCAGACCAACAGACAGACTCCTATAGACTTTAATGAGATTTAGACCTGAACCTGAAGGTTTGGAGTTCAAGTCTGGTGACTTACATAAATGTTAACTATTCAAAATAGGACAGGCATTGATATTTGATCTTGAATCAGTCTGGGCTGTTACTGCATTTACTGCATGATCAAGGAAGACTTAAGCATAAACTGATCAGGTCATGAAATTATTTACTTAACAGGGTGGGAAGAAAATACTTCTGTTTCAAGTACCTAGAGAGCCTTCTTATACTTGGAAATATATCCTAAAAGTCTTTAAAAACCGTTTCTTTAAAAACGAATGCATAACAAGTCCCTCTTGTGTGCCTATGAAACCAGCAGTATCCACTATCACCACTGTAATGGTTTGAAAACAAACCAGCGAGAGACTCCAAGTCAGAAATACAATTTAATAAGAAAAAAAAAAAATAAAATAAAAGCAATAATACAAAGGATAACCACAGACAGAGTCAGAATACAACCTGATACTCTGTAGTTAGGGTGGTGGTAGCAGTCCAGATGAAACAGTGGTCCCGTAGAAAAAGATCTGGTAGCTCTTGTCCTCTGGAAATCCAGTGGGTAAGGCCCCCTGTGCTGTCCTGAACCCCAGTTTATATCCAGGTGGGAGCACTTGGCTCCTCCCCCTGGGTGGAGCATCTCACAATGGGTTGATATCAGTCTATGAGTCATGCAGTGGGTCCTTGATGGTCCATTAAACAGAAATAGCTCCTGGGGGGAGCTCTGTATGAGTCATGGGGCGAGACATGGATGGGCCATTAACAGGGAGGAGGACTCCTGCTGGGTGGGAAAGGTGTTAACATCTCCCCTGACCTTGAACTTCTTTCCTTATCTGTTATAGCCTGGGCTGTGAGGTCTGTCCTGGGCAGCTGCTACCCATGATTTTCTTAACAGCCCGTGAGCACTGACATAGAGAGTATAGAATATACAGTTTTGGTTCTGCCCACATAAGGATAAACTGGTCCCAGCCCCTGTAACCATGACAACCACACTGATATAATATTACTGCCCCTGCACTATCACAGCTAGTAAATGTTGTTGAGAGTAAACACAAGTAAATATTTCACATTCATAACTGTGCTATACCTACTTCCCCCGTAGGTCCCCCATTAAAAAGCTACAGAATGGATCAGGAATAATCTCCTATACCTGTTTCACTATTGGAATTTATTAGTTGCATTTTAGACTGGGCACGTGGTATTGAGGTTCTTGCCATTGACTGACAATGATAAATCTTAAGTGGGCACACATAAAAAGAGTTTTATAGGGTGATGGATGAGTGTCTGATTCACCCTAAAGCCACTGGGATGTGAATTGCAAGTTATCGGGCTTCTGAAGACCTTACAGGTAAGGGAGAAAAAAGAGCTGAAGTACCTCTAGATAAAAGTGAGATTTATAGGACTCTTCACTGTGTTCATTTTTTCCAGATTCTCTCTTACACTAGATTTTGTCCTTCACTTTCCTTTCTAAACTGATTTTTTAAATACCATGTTAAAATTATGTTTATTCTGCCAAATATAAAGGGAAATATTAGCTAGGTTAGTTTCTTTAACTGTTTCATGTATTCGCTGTAGCTTGAAACAAGAAAACTAAATGGCTACAATTTCAGTACCTAGTATACACCTACATCGTGTTATGCAAAGTTACCCCCAGATAATACCTGTTCCCATATAAAATAATAAAAGTTAAGGCAAAAGGAAAAGAATATATAAAATAGCAACAACATATGATACCAATTATGTTACAGCCAAAAATAATACTTCTTGGCATGTTATGCTTAAACTATAGTCTGTTACTCTTACTTGGATATGGGCAGTTTTCAATGTACACTTAGAAATATTTATATTTGAGAACTATTAGGAAAATATTTTGAAATTACAATGTTCGAGCATGTGGAATGAGTTACCTCCCACAATTATGTGAACTACTGTATAGCAGAGCTATGTTAGCTTCCCTGCAACTAATGAACCATGTCATTAATTACAGACATTCAAAATAAAAGTTACTCCAAGGCAAGCCAAATATTTACTATAAATAAAAGGGTCAAGAACTACAAAGTAGCCATTTCATTCTAAACCAATTGCATTTCATTTTTACCCTCTTTCTCCTCAAATTTAATTTGAAGCAGATTAACTTGATTATATGTCCAACCTGACAGCTGTAGGTGTACCTCCAGTAAGACTTCCATCAGGGGCAAGGATCACTGGCAGATTTTCAGTAAAAACGTTAACTATTTTAAGGATGTGTTTGTTAAACTCACGTGACTTGTTCTTGGGGTAGGTTTCTCTTGGAAATAACTGGAAAGCGTATTTCCACAAGTTTCCCTTTGATTGTCTTACTGGCAAAACTGCCTTCGGCACTCAGTCACAGCACCAGACTGGGATGCACCCCCTCATCTCAGAGGAGCTCAGGGCTGGAGGGCAGAGCCCTGGGACTGCAAACGGGGCTGCTGGGCAGAGCCTGCAAAAGGCAGATCTCCCGCTTGCCAGAGCAGTGGGAGAAGGAGCCCTTAACCTTCTCCATTTCTCTCGACCTGATGCAGTAAATGAGACCTGGCAGGTGCTACCACCTCTCTGACATCTGTGCAAGGGTGTTCCTCAGCATTCATTAGGAGTCTGGGGTCTTGCAAGGCTTTGCATGGTTGAACCACTGCTGTAGTGTTAAGGTATGGCAAAAAGTGGTGCAGATCCTAGAAATTCAGGTAGGGTCAAAAGCTGACTGCTGCTTTTAGGTTTGAATAAAGGTGCTGGGGTGGACAATGTCACCAAGATCCCTTTGGTTCATTATACAGAGCCTGGCTGTTGCCCTCAATGCTAGTTGCTGCAGCTGTAAAAAGCCACCATACCAATTCTGCCTGCAGGAAACTTAACAAAAATGTTTAGGTTTTTCCTCATTTCAGGTAGTCACCTTGCTCCTTTACTGTGTGCTGGCTCAGTAACAGAGTGGGGCAAATAATTACCAGTTTCAAATAAATCTTTCTGTGGAGGAGAGTTTTCTTTGGCAGGCAGCTAAAGGGAAACCCTCTCAGGTCACTCAGGCCTGTCGGGAGAGCAATAGCTGTCAGTAGGTGAGGGCGCTGCCTGCCAGCATCATACTTTTAGCAACTTTCCCACATTCCTGCAAAGCCTACTTGAGCTATTTGCTTGTCAAGCTCACTTCACTCCATGGTACTAACAGCTTGTTTGTACATTTGCTATTTTATCTAAGAGGTTTTTTTTTTTTGCTTGATTTGGGTGATTTATTTCTTTTTAGCAGATAATATACAGTCCTAAAAAATGTAATAGTGTTTTATTCTGTGATCTCCTTATATCAGTTTGTGTAACTCCCATGATGTTACATTATTGCAGCTGCATCACTGAATATTTTGTATTAAGCATAGTATAAAATATCTGCCCTCTACTTTTCTCTTTTTCCTCTTTGAACCACATTGTTACCTCTCCAAAAGTCAGGCATGAGAGTAGACAGACACGCTGACCATATAGACAGCAAGAAAGAAGTTTCCCCAGTGAAACAACCACATAAAAGCTCCCCAAACATCCACCTCCATGTTTGCAACTTAAGTGTTTGTCGTAATAAAGATAACAACAGTAGATAAGTAGTTTATCTATATGTATTGCTCAGAACAAAAGCAAACAAATGACAATAAAGTATTACTGCTATCGCAAAGCCAGAAAGTGCCACAGTTCAGCCGGGTTCTGAATTATTTTTAGTTAGTTTCAGTTGTGTTCAAAATGGCTTTAAAAAAAGTGAGAGAAAAAAGACAAATTGAGTGGAAGCAAACAGTTCAAGTAGGCTTTGCTGAAATGTGGGAAAGCTGCTAATAGTCATATTAAAATCAACAAAAGCATTCAGTATATGTCTTGGAGAGGGAGGTTGTGTTTAAATGAGAGAAAGAGTTAGCTGTTAAAATATTTGGGCAATATGAAAAATTACAAATCATTTCATCAGGAATTTGGGACTGATTGCATGAGGGTGTGCAGACTTTAAGTGACAACTTTTATGGCTGAACAATGCTTTCACAATGAAATCCTGGATCCATTCAAATCAATGGCAAAATTCCCATCCATTTCAATGGAGCCAGGATTCCACATGTATCTGTCTTTTTTCATTCTTTCTTGAGATTCTTGTATCCCAACTGTCTGGCAGGCTATTTTCTGTACAGGTTAAAATTACAGCTTTCTATTCATATGTGTCCGGGTTACTCTCTGTTTTCTCACCAAAAAAAAGAGTGAAAAAGTGTTATGCATACTTGTAGTGCTATATCATTCACTTTATCACTCAGAGTAAAGAAGAAAAGATTCACTTGCTGCATCTGCTAGGAGGACGAGAATGCAAGCAAAATGGCTAAACGCTGCTTGTGTGTAATTCTTAACTCCAAGGCTTTTAAATAGCTCCTATTTTCAGTTCTATGAGTATTAAGTTTCAGATATAGGTGTCATGGGATTTAAGTAGGCGCAGAATTACCTCGATGCTGTCTTCTCTTAAAGATGCTTCCTGCATATGGAAACATATTGCATGGACAGGAAGGAAGGTGACTTTCATCAAACAAATCTGTCATGAAGTGAGACTAACTCATCAAACAAACCCTGGCATTTGTGCATCCCAATATGAGCATTAACCTAGAATAATGAGAGGGATTAATGACAATTCAAATTGAGAGAATGAAAATAAGAGATAAACTACTATTTTGCAGATGCATGAGTTTTTGTAAATGCTTAAATATACAGAGCTTGTCAAATGAATCAAGAAGTGTCCTGGTAAGTGAGAAATGACACAGAGAAGGTAATGAATGTGAATGGGGAGCTCTGTGTTGCCCCCGTGTACTATTTGTACATTACAGAAGCTTTAAAATAATTGTAATTCTGCACTCACTGTTGCTTATCTTGAGGAAGGTACGTGTAGTCTGCAGAGTGGCTATTGCTATTCTGGTTTTAAAGCCCTTCTGAGACCACATGGACATTACACACCAGAACATTTCACAAATATAATGGAAAGCCTTAGAAAAGTAAGGAAACATTCAGACAAGTGACAATCCTTTAACTGTCATCTAAGAAAGTTAGAAAAGAGGAAATATATCAGCAAAATTTAGTTGTGGATTGTATCATTGTAAACAAAACCAATACACACGGTAGATAAAAATATATATGGTAGTACATATGCATCTAACAAAGACAAAGGAGTATGGTAATAGTGAATGAATCCCACATAAGAAAATGATAATTACATAGTATTGATCTCAGGAAAGAATTCAGCTCCAGGCTAGATACAGAATGAATCCAAGAACAGAGCAGTTTTGGATATGGTCAATAGATAAGAACACGTTCATAGTAGTTCTGACATTTTCTAATCTCTTAACTATTCTTGTTGCTATTATCCTAGACAAAGTACAGAAAGGTACATCAGAAACATTGCTGTGTCATTAACTTATATTTGATCAGATCAGCTGTCCCATATTTGTTGTTTAAAATAAATATGCACATAAATTCTCATTTTGGTAATCATTAATCTTGCACAGTCCATGATACAGAGGTTACATAGTCCATCATTTTTGGTGGGGTGCATGAAGATGGTATTTGATATGCAAGTGCTGTTGGAAATACTTGTGAGTACACTGTTAACGTTCAACACCGCAGTGGTCATTTCTGAGAGCTATATCAGCAAATATTTCTGTTAGCAGTCTCTTTCTACAGAATATTAGTAGAAATCTAACACACTTGGGAAGTGCAAACAGCAGGGTTCATGAGCCTGGGATCAGTGCCAGGTTAATGTAGCTATACAGCTTTTGTACCAGCTGGCTCACATCCTACAAGCCCAGAAAGCAGCTAAGGAGAATGCATCCCTTCATGTAAGAGGTACATGACCAATACACCAAGGCAAATATCATAATTACTTCATGGAAAAAGATGCCAAACGTATCCTCTCTCTTCTCTTTTCAGTTGGTCAGTGGAAGAGAAAAAGAAATCCTTTCTAAATAGAAAACTTCATCCTCTGTTTCCCTTTTCCAGTTCTTCAGGGTCTCTTTCTCCTGATTTCATTGTCTTTATCAGATGCTGAATGGTGTTTTTCTCACTGCAAATACGGATCATTAAAGTGTCCTTTTTCCTTTGGTTCATTTGCTAATTTTTAAAGTTTTGTATATGTTGGTAATGCTGAGAACTTCAGTAAAGCTGGAGCCTTAGAATCCCAGAGAAAAACTGCAACAAACATGGTTAGGAAGCTTGCTGTAAATCTCACTGACTGCCCAAATTTAATTTGGAAGCCACAGAGAGGCAATAAACGTGGTAACCCCTATTGCCACTTAATGTGTTACTTTTCAAATTATAATAAGATCATAGTTTAATTGTGTTTACCTCAAGAATCTCATTGTGATACTTCCATGAAATTCATTATGATAAAAATTACTAATACTATTTTAGGAACAAAAGTTACCAGTCATTGCCAAATAATTGTGTGTTGCTTAATTGAGTTTTGTTGGTTCTGCTGCTATCTACAAACCCATGACTTTCTGATGAGATCTTAAACTCTGTATCAAACGTTAAAACTCATGACACTTGCAAAACAGAAATATTTTTATACTGAGCAGTGGTTCAGGAAAAATAAGGTTGTTCTCACTAGGGAAGACGAGATACTGTGGTGGTCTGATTGATCTTCATATGCAGAAGACTGATAAAAGTGACCTAGACAAACTTTTCCCACTGGCAAAACCACAAAACCAAGATGACATAATGCACATCCTTGGACATTAGGAGCAGGTATGAACTTAACATGAAACTCCTGTATTTCATCCAAAGGGAAATGCACATATTGAACAGATTATAATAAAGGTCCACTAAGACTGGCAAAATCAATTTTTTCAAGAGATAGTTAAAGAAATTGTAGACAGAAATAACTGAAGGGCATAGGACAAAGCACTACCTTTAAAAGGACAAAAAGGCAAAAGAGATCCTTTGGGTTCCATGTACCTTGAATTTCTGGTTAAAAAAATATGCTAGTTCAAAAGCACAGAAGCAGGAAATTATATACTAATATTCCAAGTGTAACATCCCAACTCTGAAATGCACTGTCTTGCTTCTATTACATGCTGACCTTGATTAGATATTGAATGAGGCTTATATAATCCTTTTTGGGGAAAGGACAGCTTTCAATTGGAAAAAAACAGTGTTAACCACTTTCAGATGACAGTGCTTCCCGTCTGTCTTTGAAACTCAAAACTATGGAGATGCAGCAAGCACATTTAAAAGTAGTGAAAACCTGACCATGGAAATCAGTTATCAAATGCCTGCTGTTTCCCGATTCTGACTTTTAATGAGGTCAGAATCTATTGAATGTAATCTAGATACTTTGGCTAAGTTTAATTAGGTCAAAAGGAAGTGCTTTTGACTTAAGTGTTATTTTGACTTTGGATATTTCTTCTGGATCTGAAGATACATAGTGGCAAGTCCCATTAACCTGAATTAGCTCAGAAACGCTATACACAGTGGATAATATAATAACAGTTTGTTGTCTTTTCCCTGAAAAAATATTGCACTATGTCCTTCTGAAATCAAGGTTGATGTGTGCTTTAACTGTGTCCTCCTGCTTATCATTATCTTGACACCATGTCCTGAGAAGCAGTCATCTCAGCTGTGTGTCATGAAATGTTTAGCCTCTGAACTGAGCAACACAAGCTGAGTGACTGCAGTAGAGGCTCCACAGTGTGTGATCTCTCCACAATGGAGAGCATGAGGCACTGTTAAACCTTCCTCAGTTCCATCCAGGGGTGAGCTCTTTAGAGCATGGGAAAGGACACTTCTCATGTCAATTGTTTGTACCAAATCTGAAGAATGGAAAAATCCTTAAATAGGAGGAAAATATCATCTAAAGTACTGAGAAGTCCCGTTTCCCAAAGTAGCTGTGTACTGAGTACCTGTGCAAAAGATGACTGCCAAAATGAAGAAAGAGGTACAGAAGTATCAGTGTTGCCCGTTCAGATCCATGGGAGTAGTTTAAAGACTGTCCAATGGGGAAGATTCACCAGGGCTATTCCCACTCAAACAATTCTGAGTTTATTGGACATTAAGGGCTAAATCTGCAAAGAGAAGCATATGCTTACTTGCTTCTTGCTTCACTGGCTGAATCAGAGCCTGAGTACCTGAAGCAGTAGATTATGTGGGGGAAAACTGACTCTGTTTCTTGCCTTTTTCTGTATCTACTTGTAGACATGGTTTATTAATCCCCACAATTAACTGCAGAGAAGAAAACAAAAAGGGTCATACCCTGTAATGGTTTGAAAACAAACCAGCGAGAGACTCCAAGTCAGAAATACAATTTAATAAGAAAAAAAATAAAATAAAAGCAATAATACAAAGGATAACCACAGACAGAGTCAGAATACAACCTGATACTCTGTAGTTAGGGTGGTGGTAGCAGTCCAGATGAAACAGTGGTCTCGTAGAAAAAGATCTGGTAGCTCTTGTCCTCTGGAAATCCAGTAGGTAAAGCCCCCTGTGCTGTACTTAACCCCAGTTTATATCCAGGTGGGAGCACTTGGCTCCTCCCCCTGGGTGGAGCATCTCACAATGGGTTGATATCAGTCTATGAGTCATGCAGTGGGTCCTTGATGGTCCATTAAACAGAAATAGCTCCTGGGGGGAGTTCTGTATGAGTCATGGGGCGAGGCATGGATGGGCCCATTAACAGGGAGGAGGACTCCTGCTGGGTGGGAAAGGTGTTAACATCTCCCCTGACCTTGAACTTCTTTCCTTATCTGTTATAGCCTGGGGTGTGAGGTCTGTCCTGGGCAGCTGCTACCCATGATTTTCTTAACAGCCCATGAGCACTGACATAGAGAGTATAGAATATACAGTTTTGGTTCTACCCACATAAGGATAAACTGGTCCCAGCCCCTGTAACCATGACATACCCCTAAGAAGAAAATAATTCTCCTTCTTACTCTAAGTGTTAAGGCTTCCCTGGCAAGGAATTCTGTTTTTCTGCTGTTCCGGCAGATTGTTTGAAACTGAAGAGCTACCTTAGCACTTCTGGAACAAGGAATAAGAGGAGGAGCCAAGAATGTGAAAAAGCATTGTGGAAGCCTTCCTGCTTGAGACACGTAAAAATTAAGACTGAAGCTTTCAGAAATGTAGTGTGGACTGACAGCCAACTAACAGGTAAATAAAATAGATTGCTTAGGCGTAATTTCTGAGTTGGAAGGTTTGCTGTTCTCTGGTGCCTTCTGGGACATTCAGCTGAACTGTTCTCAGGTAAATTACTCTGTTCCTGCTCCTACATCAGACTCCAGGCAGGAACTGACAGGAGGAGAAGGCAGGCAGAAGGTTTTACAGGGCATAATTCACTGAAGGAATGAGCTTGGTTGGTTCCTGGTGTGGAGTGGTTACTGGAGATCAGCATTCTAACCATTAAAGGGTGTGGCTGATCTTTGAGCATTTACATATCCATAGTAGCAGGAGCCAAAAGAGGTCAGTTTTGCCAAGATGGGTAAAAACTGAACCTTTTCACTTCTCTCTCCCTCCCCCCACCCCAATCTTCTTACCTTAGAAGGGAAGGTAAAATAGAAGAGTATCTGCTTAACATTCCACAGTGTAAAAGGAGTCAGTCTACTGACAGCCTCTGGAGACAGGTCCAGTTCAGCTCTTGGGGCCAGCTGGCCCTGCATCATGGCCAAGGACCAGGCCAAAGCTCCAGCATGTCAGGAGCTTTTCAACGTGAAGGATCTGTAGGAGGCAATAAAGATCTTCAGATGCATTGGTTCAATTAACAAAAATCTTTGTATTTCCAAAAGCATTATTTAGGGATTTTCATATAGCTTATAAACATATTTGTGCCCCGAACGTTGTTCATTACAGTAGTGCTTCTAAGAGCGACACATAAACTTTCACCCTGCTATTTAACCTTATCTGCTGTATCTTGCCTTGTCTTGTCTGTGCGTCTGAGCCAACAATGAAGGAACTTTCTACTTAAGCAGATGTTTAACTTTCAGCACCTAAGCTGACTTTTTGACCTGGGTTTGAAATTCTGGCCCTGCTGAAATGGGTGGAAGTTTTGGCACCGATTTCAACAGAGCAAGCATTTCATTCCAGGTGCTTTGCTCAATAAAGCATGTGAAATTACAAAACATAGGCTTTTCCTCTTTCTCAACTTCTTGGTCATCCTAGGTATCACTAAGTGCTAAACACAAAAAAATCTTGAAGTAAAAAAATGGCATCTTAAGAGTCTCTTACATTGAATGATTAATATACCTTTTAATGTATGTAATAGGTACACCTATGCACACACATATATAAGATGTCAATGGGATCAAAGCTTTTCTCCAGCATTTTAATAGGTGGCATGCACCCTCACTTATCTACTAAAATCAAAAACTTGTACATGCATATGCAGGTGCTGGGAGTTGCTTTTTCGTATTGTTGGCACGAGGCCGCCTAATAGAGCCATACACCATTTTCTAGCCAGCTTGTGTTTTCTCAGGTGCTCATTTATCTCTGTAAGGAAGTTTCTTAAGACCTGTAACCTCAAGCTTAGTGTGCTAATAGGAAGAGGTGCTCTTACTGCCAATAAAAAAACTTATTCTGTCTTAGATGCAAGTTTGTGACAATAGAATTCTTTTTATGTTGTCTATAAATATTCTTGGCAAATGTAGGGATCAGGCACATGGAATAGTAACAACTGGCATTTGGAACAGAGTGCCAAAGGGTGTGGTAGGTTTACTAGCACTGGGAGTTTTACTGTCAAATTTGGATAAGCTTCTAAAGGACAAGTTTGTGTTCAGTCAACAAGGTGCTGTCCTAGAGGCACAAACCATCATGTGAAATGTACAGCTGTGTTGTAATGGCTCTTTTTGGCCTTAAAAATCCATGAGTCCATGCTGGTTTTGGTGACAGATACCATGAACAAAGGCAGAAGACAACTAAAGATTATTTTCTTGAAAAAAAAAAAAAAAATTGCTTTGAATAATGAACCAGGTCTAACTTTTTATCTATGTGATTAATACAAGCACCCTGCTCAAGTGGGTCATTCTTTTAATTCATTGTTAAATTTTAAAATTGCAGAGTGGATTGACTGAATTTTTGAGTGAGTGATTCCATTGTTTATATTAAATATCTTCTTGGCACATTAGGAAGTGCTACTTAAGCTCCATTACAACGATTGTGATTTTTCTGCAGGAAATGCTGTCAGTTCCCATTTCTCTCAATTCGCTGTATTTTGACAACAATGCAACCTAGGAGTCAAATTACTGATTTTTTTCATTATTTGATAGGCCTTTGTTTTTCCGCAGTTGTCTGCTACAAGGGTCTATTCCTTTTGCTTTGCAGTCAGATGAATTTTATTGTTGTCTTTCACAGGCTAGGGATGGGGTTCTGGCTTCTCTTTTTGTGCATTTATTTGATTCAAAGAGCTGGCTCTTGTTATCTAAACTGAAAGTCACTTTCTCATCCATTAGTCAATGTATGTTAAAGATCAAAAGTTTGGAGGATTTGTTATTGATTCTTATCTCACAACTTTTTTTTATTTACTGCTCTTGTGGGTTCTGTATTTGAGAATTTTCAAAACTTGTTTTCAGTGCCAACATCCAAGTACTTCCCATAAATAAAAAAGCTGAAGTCACTTGAAATAGTTTCAAAGGCTTCCCCACACAATCTCAGATTAAATTGTCTGTAGTTTCCTGGGATACCAAGTTGCCACTTGGTATTTTTCTACTCCTTTTGGACCACTGCTGAAAGGTATAAGGTTATGAAAAGAAACCTACATCTATAAAGAATGCCATACCCCTTCTAATTTTTACTTACTTTTATGGGTACTCTGGAAGATGTACTGTTTCCAAATCTTATTAGGATCAAAAATGTTTTACTCTTACCTATTTCGGAGTTTCCTGAATGAGCCTGATGAAAAAACCCTAAAGAACAAACAAAACCAGATTATTTAAAACTGTATATTTTCCCAAGTATTAAAATAACTTTCAGAGTCATCAGTTACTTCTAAGAGGAGGACATATGACAGGAACAGCCTTTTGGGAAGGAAATCAGTATACAGGAGTATTCAGCTACCCAAGAGTATCACAGCATTTTGGGTAGAAGTTAACATCCCATATGTCTGAAGCAGCAGGAGCTATTAGAAGTATTCTGAGGAAATACTGTGGCTCTCCCAGCACCATCTAACACTGGCCCTGCAGAAGCTGCCTTAGATAATGCTTGTTCTGTAGCTATGATTGTCTTTGAATGACACACATGGCTCCCTTTCTGCCTTTGCTGACTCCCTGTGTCCCGTTACTCATGGAGATGTTGCTACATCACTTGATAGCAAGCGAGACCCACAAGCACAGCTAGATACTAAACCCATGATTTTCCAAAAACTGTCTGCAACAGGCATTGTGTTGTCAGTGGGTCACCTATTGCCTTAATGTTCTCCCCTCCCAAGTGGAGTGTCTTGAAAGCCAATGACAAACTCGTGTCTGCTTTCTTAGGGTTGTACAGAATCACAGTTCTTCTTGGGCACAGCGGCATTACAGCCTCCAGCTGTCAGGCACCTCTGGATCCAGCATGAGGAGGTTTGAGGTGTGCCCCCAGCAGCTCTGCAAATGAAATCTGAGTTGAAATATATATGATCTCTTAACATGCTGTTTAAAATCTTCCCTTTTAAATAGAAATGCTTTCCTGAAAACTGTTGTCATACAGTAAGGGGTGTCTCAGAGCAGCAGTGACATTGCCACTAGTCCCAGCCCAGACACCATGCAGATCTGAGACCACATGGATCATTCTGTTAGGTTCGCTGCTCATCAGAAAAGCCAGGAGGCATCACTCAGTAGGAGGCATCCTTTCAGTGTCAGTCATCTGTTCTCTCTTTTTCCTGCTGTTTTACAGTAATTGTTTCTAGTATTTTTTTTTTGCATTAAGTCCTCTTTTCAGTGGACTCGGTGGATGGCTTATTCTCTAATTTCTGGTATGGAATACCTTGGTCAAAGTGCATTTTTCTTTTAGTATGTTCTTTCAATATAGTAAGGTGAATACTGCTTGAGAAAGGATTTGAATAATTCTGTTGGTTTCAACCACCTAATTTACTTTTAAATTTTCATAAAAGGGATTTAAAATTATTATTTGTGGGCATAACAATAGGAAGAATAAAGGCTGTAAATATGCATAGGCACAATATTTACACTGTAATTATGTCTATCTTGGACAATGCATCTGAATTAGGTACTCTCTGGTCTGGGAGGTGAGTGACAGCATGGGGCTCAGGTGGACAGTAGTTATCCCACAAAACTAGTCTGAAATATTGCCCATTGCCAATGGCTTTGCAGCAGTCCTTAAGGGGAGCTGTAGTACCATTGAGCTAACAGGAGCTTTGTAAGTAAATGAATTTGTAAAAAGTACTAAAGTTGACTTGGATATAGTTTGCTAAAAAAGGAGGGGTTGTGACTGTCATGTGAAGTATCAGACACAGATAACCAGATGAGGTCCAGTTTTGATGCTTTTTAAGTTCTCATACATGCAAGCTTCATTTCTGCAGAGGAATTTGCACATAATCCTCTTTAAACTTCCCCTTAGTTTTGTTTCCAGAGAATGTTTCCAAATATTTGTATTTTTCAGGCAGTGACTTTATAATGTACTTTATACTTTCACTGATGTGTGTCCCATCCCAGTAAAAACCATGAAGCAAGCAATAGATTTTAAAATGCATGTCCTCCTCAACACTTTCATAGGAATTTTGCTGAGCTTAAATGTCTTCAGCGTGTGTGAGAAAGTAAATATACATGTAACAAAGAGTTCTTCCTTCCCTGGGCAAGTGTGTGTTACATAATGAAAGAAATATTATTCTTGGCATGATAATTAAAACGAAATAGCACATTTGAATAGTACTAGACCACAAAACACAGGGCTTACAGCTGGCAAGCCATATAATGTTATTCTAGGATGATTTTTTTTTCACCATGGTAGGAGTTACATGGGTGATATGTCAGGAAACTTTGGCTTTGGCTAGTTTTAGTAGTAACATTAATACAACAGAAACAAAATTTTATTTTAAATATTAATTTTACAGAAGTAACTTTCTTCTCATTTTGACTGGACAGTGTTGAGTGAAGTCCATACATACCAAATCCAGAACTGTTTCATAACAGTGTAATGATTTCTTAATTTTCTATGAGATTTCTTCTAATAGTCCCAGCATATTAGGGTTTATGTGTTTATGGAATCTGTCTTTCCTCACCCTTCCTTCTCTTTTTGTGTCACAGCAAGGCTAGTACAGTCCAGGTTCTTGCTCTGCTCCTAGGCAGCATGGTCCTTCACGGAAAAGTTCTGAGCACTGAAGTATCTACCAATTTCAGGGGTACTTTGCACTTTTATTAAAGATCCATAAAAAAGTGTACCTTCAACATCCTGCAGGTTGAGCATGGAGCCATGAGGAGGCTGTGAAGCTTTGAAACCAGATTTGTTTTGGTTTTGGTTTTGTGGTGGTTTGATATTTTTTTTGTTTGTTTGCTTGTTTGTTTGTTTGTTTTAATGAGTAGATTTGCACAATGACCTCAGTACTGGGACATGTATAACTACCACAATTATGATTTAAACAACTAGATTTTAAACATCCCTAGAGTGCATAGTCTGTACCAAAGACCTTCTGCAGGGGAACCTGTTGAGGTTCTTCCCCACTCCATTATGTAATGGTGTAAAGAGTTGCTGAAGATGCCAGAAATAGTGGGAGAAAGAGAGAAAGCACATTTCACTGAGAGCATTACACCTTGTGCAATCTTTCTTCTTAGCTACAAGCAGGATGAGGTGGGGTCACATAAGCCTGTCCTGGAGGCTCGGGACATTCATGTTGAGGAAACCTGGGTAGGGGTAGTCTGTGATGGAAACCTGAGGGAGCTTCTGAATCTGTAGGTCATTTAAGGGCTGTTGTTTTCCAGTGTGTGTGTGTGAGGCTGGTGGCTTCCTTAGACACCAATAGCCTTTTTGGAGGCCACAGTGTGTTTGAGAAGGTTTACTTTTGGCATCATGCTGCCTGAGCCATTTAGAGCCCAATCGTGCACTAAAGAACATGTCAGGAAACCACGAGACATAGTTTCTCTCTGTGGCGATAATCTGCAGGGAGCCTGGGTAGCTGCAATGGTACATTGCTGCTCGTTTTATGTCTGGCTTTGCATTAACTCTTCCATTTGCTTGCTTTGGCTTCCCTTACTTTTAAATACATACACGCAGGGTCACTTCAACACAGTGAAAAATCGGTTTCTGGAATTGGCTCCTTGGCCTCCACACCCTGGAGCTCCCTGTGCCGGCCCAGTGCCCGCCTGCTGTGTGGGTCGCCTGCGCCGTGTCGCTGGGGTGAGGCACTGCCTCGCCTCCCCTTCCTAATTTGCTGTGACAGTGACTAATTCCAGAGGCGTTGGTAATGAGCTGGGGATTTTCACCTGAATAAAACTGAATAAAAAAATTGACAAGGATTATTTTTATCTTATCAAAAGAAAAATAGTTTTAAAAAGATCTCTGTCTACCACTTCTGCCATTGCTGTGCTAAACTCCAGCAAGCATGGGACATCTGATTTTTTAGCCCTTTTCTACAGTTTTCTACTTTTAGGTCTCCTCTTCTACTGATGCAGAAGTTTTTCCCATTCCACCAGGCCTGCAGTATTCCATTCCCTTTTTCTCTAGTTCTCTATTTTGATAATTTAGATTTAAAGAGACTGAACAAAAACAGTTAGCTGGAATATCCAAAGTCTGTCTCTGGAAGAGTGGATTGCTGTCTTCCACTCCCAACAAATCAGGATAGTGCTTACAGGGCTGCAGAAGCACCATTTCCTCTCCCATCTATGACATATTTATATAACGACCTCTCTCAGGCCCAAGAGATGCAAAATGTATTGACCTGGGAAATGAATTTATGGTACTGGAGGAAACTTTGAGTAATTGTTGCTGGATCTAAGTTTTGTTAGTAGTTACTGCTGGTTTTATTTAAGCAAATGTGCTTTAGATACGTTATATTAGTTCCTGATTGTATCTAGGAAAAATAGACAGGAAAAAAAAAAAAATAGCCTGTTATTTGAAATACATTTCTCTTGAATGACTAGCATCAAAAGTAAGTGAGCTTAAAAAAAAAAATATATATATTTTTCCACTAAAACTGTCCAACCTCATATTTACACTGTCTGTGACTTAAAATTAAACTGGAAGAGACAGGCAAAGAGAACAAAATACAAACAGCAAGAAAAGAAACAAAGTGTGTAGCAGAGAGCACAACAGCTGCTTTCCTACCTAATCTGTTGTTTCACCTTGACTCATGAAATGGAAACTGGCCTTAGAACTAGGTGGCCTGCAGAAATAGAAAGATGCAGAATAGGGGGAAAAAAATAACCACCGCAGCAATGTAGCTCCATATACCAAATAATATTTGCCTTGGCTGGAGTGTCAGTTTAAGGTTTAAGCAGTTCTTGATTTTTTTTTTCAGGCTGGTTTATGCATCATTAACAAGGACCATACTATAGTTAGCTCGGTCACACAGAAGCTGCTCCCAGGATCTCATTATCTTGAACTGTGCTAAAAGTACAAGTCTGAATAAATACGCGATGTTTATAATTTATACTTAAAGTGAATAACGCGGCGTTGTCAGATCTCAGTTAACCATGGTTGCTTATTTGCTTTAGTGATTATCTTTGCCATGGAGCCTGAGCACTTGAATCTGGCAGGTTTTGTAACTGATATAAAGTATTGTGCAAATAGGGCTCTCCAGGGCCGGCTCAAGTCAGGGCACAGCCAGGCTCAGAGCCTCCTCCTCCCCCTGAGCCTGGCAGCTCAGCTCTTGGCACTGTGTCCTGGCTGGGAGGGGGGACAAGTGCTGTGTGCTGGCACCCCACCCATCACACCCCAGAACCGGACCCAGACCCCCTGTCCCAGGGGAAGGCTGGTTCTGTGGGACCTGCTGCCACATCAGATCCCCCCCGCTGTGGCCATTGGCACCCAGGGACTGTTCTGGCAGGTCCTGATACTGCCACAGCCATGACCTGGTCCCACATGGGCCAGACCACCCTTCCAGAGCACAGGTTGCTCTTGCTGAACAGCTTGTGAGCCCTTTATTGCCCCCATGGCTTTTGAGTTTACCCCTAATGGGTTAGGTTTGGAAACGTCGGTATATCCAGGTCAGGTTAGTCCTGATTCTTGGCAGGGACACTTTCTTTGCAATTTTCCATCAGATTCTTTATAATTTGACTCTGGAGTTATTCTTCCAAGCCCTTATTGAAACCCAGTTAAGGCTAAAACAATGATTGACAATTATTAAAGAAACAAAGTAGCTGATGAATAGTAATTACCAGGGAGGTAGTTCTTGTCGTGAGTGCCTCTGCTAAGGGCAATAACGCCATGGCAGGGTTAGGTGGCTGCAGTCAGCTGATGTATGGATAACGGTACAGCCCTCTGGGAGGCATTATGCCATAGTGTGCATGGCATGACCTGTTGTCACTCACATAACAGTGATCTCACTCATAAAATGAAGGCTTGCACTTAAAGTATATGCAAGGGCATTCATTATAATCATAGAATTATAGAATCCTTTAGGTTGCAAAAGACCTCTAACATCACGTCCAGCTGTTAACCCAGCCCTGCCAAGTCCAAGCTTATATCTTCTTAGCATATGAGAGACAAAAGATTTTCCCTTGTAGACAGAAGCCTAAATTAGAAGTTAAAAATACCTTCTATAAGACACTGTCCAAATGTAAAAGTTTTTCTTCAGATAATGCAGATGCCTTAAGACTGCTTTAAAAAAGAAAAAATAAAATCTCTTTCTAGAATTCTATGGATGGATTTAATAGTAAATGGGGTTTCTGCAGAGAGGAGGGTTAAGCAGGCTCGGCCCTGATGGCTCTATTTCTAGCTCCAATAATATATTCCAGAGCATCTTGCAAGAGGTCCTATAAATGTGAGTACAGAAAGTCTGAACATTCTTTTACGTAGGCAGGTTTTTCCTTATACATAAATATTCTTAGTCTGTTTTTTTGAGATAAAGGCTACATCATTACCAGACCAATGGCTGGAATTCCTCTTTGAAAAGGAATCCTTTTAAATGCTGTGTCTCTGAAACCAAGTGCTCATAACTTCCAGGGAAAGTTTCAGTGACTATTCTGTGCAAATAGCAAGTAGTAGTAACTAGCACCTTGCAAACTTTATGCAAAGTTAATATTACATAATGTTGAAAAAAAGAGAAAGTTATAAAGTTACTTTCTGTGCAAATAATTTGGAGTTTTATATTTAAGTAGCTGTAAATCCCTTCAAGATTTTTGAAATAGTTAATGCATTTAAATCAAATGGAAATAAATGGAAGTCAGGACCATAAATATAAATGTTAAGTTTCTTAATTATTAATTTAAATTTGAGTAGATTTGATCTCAAGAGTTTTTAAATTTTTTCAACTTTTTATTTCATTAAAAAGTAAAATAGTGAATATGAAAGCAAACATATTCCTCAGTGTGTGCATAAAAACAAATCCACAATCTAAAACTCCATTAAAAAAAAGTCGTCCAAAGTCTAACATGTTACCATCACATATAATGCACAAGAATATCTTATAGTCATTTTAGAAGATTATTTTCCACCAGTACTGAGCTGTAAACTGCACAAAAAAATAAGTAATAATTCCATTAGATCTGGATCTTTTTTGAGTTGTTTGTCTGAGGATGTTTGGCTTGATTTAAGGAGATTTAAGATATTCTTTGTCTCTTCTTATGACAGGTAACATAAAAAAATAAAAGATCTCCCCATATAACAGTAGCTGCTGGTGTCCTGTGTCAGGGTATTAACCTCTATAACCCTGTCAGTTGGCTGGGGCCAGGAAATATAGACTGGTCTTTTACTACTCTTCTGTGTGTCACAACTTTATTATGCATCACATTTTTACTCTTCTGAAGTGTCTATAGTACTAAAAAAAAGAAAGTCTTGTAAAGAGAATGCAGTGTTACACGGCTGAAAAGGTATGTAGGACTGAATATCGTGTATTTTATCAAAGCAATGTCCTTCTTCACCCAGGGTGCATTATTGTTACTCTGAAAAATATTAACATCAAAGAAAGACTCACTTTTCTGTTTCATATTTTGTAAGTTGAGCTCTGAGTATATCTAGTTGAATTATTCAATAGTTTGCTGTATATCATTTTGCTGATGACAAGAAAGCTGTCTCAGACCTTTAGTGGTGTCTGTACAAACTTGGCTTGTCTTTCAAGTTAGTATAAAGCCATATATAGCTGATTAGCAATAAATATTTCAACTGCTTTTAAAGAAATATTAGTTCCTACAGACAATACTACTGTCCACTGCTTATACATACTAAACTCTTCTCAGAGAGCTTGTGCACATCCTCCATTAATAATAATAATAATAAAAATTATATGAGCACTTAAAAATCTTGCCATAGTATGATGGTCCTATATCACTAGGAGAATTAAAGACAACCTCTATTTCATAGAAAAAATTGCTTTATCCCTTAATTATAAATCTTCATATTTACACATTATTTTCAGTAATCCAGATGGCAGTAAAAGAATGTTTAAATTTCCAATAAATATCATTTTGTTAAATAGACACAGCTTTGGGAATTACACAGCAAGCTGCATCCAATTCTTTTCTCACTGATGGGGTTATAACTGATGCAATAACTTGACATTTTGCTCCTTACTTTTATGTCTATTATTTCTAGATTGTTACCCATAATTTACTATTCACATTTGTGCAAAAGGTTGACCTCCAAGCACTATTTTTTCTGACAACCATGATAGCAACTGGTTAAGGTGACTTAGTGTCCTCAAACCATAGGAATATCTGCCTACCAGGGGTAGGAGCATTACAGGAAAAGGAGTCCTTGCTCCTATTTTGGTCCTCACCCTGGACCCATACCCTTGTGCAGGTAGATAGCTCAAGCCATCACCTTTGGCTAGGGTTTGGCTAAGCTGCCTTGCTGCCTGCACCTCCTGCCCACATTTCCCCACGATGCCCTTCACTTTGCTTGTACCTCTGCCACTGCGCTCCTCCCTTGGAGCCAGAAATGTGTAAGGTCTGGATCCACATCTGATGCAAAGTTTATGCCATTTGATAGGTGAACCTGACCTTTTTTTGTGCGTGTGTTTGATTGGTTTCTACCTCGGCAGCTTCCTTTGATTAACTCCTGGCAGTCAGGCAGGGTAATGTCACTTAGATAACCTGAGGGAACTGTGACGTTTATTCCTCGTAATTCTGTCATCCTCCACAGCAGGACATTGTTTTAGAGAAACTTAAATACAATCTAGGGAGCATTCAAATGAGACTTCATCACAAGTAGATGGAATTTGGTTCCCAGAATCATTCTGTTTCTCCTTAGCAACTTTAGTACTTTAGAAAAAAAGTGGCAAAGACCACGGCAGCACTCTCTGGAAGGAGGTTTTATGTGCTGCAGTGGAATTTCAGCTTCATCCCGATCACTCTGTGCACCTCTGGGAGCCTTTGGTAGATAGCTTTTTGGGAGATGGACGTTTTGGGGATTAATTCAGTCAAGAAAGCACTAAGAAATAAAGTGAGTAGAAGTTTTCCCATTTGGTGAGACGAAGCAACACTGCATTAATCTAGTAATAAATGGACTGAATAGCCTTTAAAAAAAAAACAAAAACAAAAAAACACAAACAAACAAAAACAAACAAAAAACAAACAAACAAACAAAAAAAACCCAAGCTGATTTATAAATGATGTAAGCAAAATAAAGGAGAACAAACTTTCAAGAGTAATCCTACCTCAGACTTCTCATCTGAAATTAGTTTGAGTTGGTCACTATTCACATTTTTCCATTTCTTAAGCTAATCACTATTCACAGTTTCCATTTTAAAAAAAAAGAAAAAGCCTAGTATTCAAAATGCCCAATTCTTAACAAATGTTAACTCATTCTGACCTGAAATAAAAACACAACATTTTTAAAATTTTACCCAAAATTAATATTCTGGGGAAAATATGAATTTTTATTCCAGATTATGAAATGTGTTCTCAGTCTTTGGACATATTTATAGTTCTGCAACATGTTTGTTGTTATAAGCCCATTTTGTTCCTAGTTTATGATCTGTCAATAGTAGTAGTTATCTGATAATATAGTAATCAGTATGGTCTGTTCATTTTACATTAGGGACGAGAAGTGCTCATCCGATTAAAAAAGTTGTCTTTTCATCCACAGTGGCTATATCTTAACCGTTGCTGACAGTACTTCACATCACCAGAAGGAACTGCATAGTGACTGGTGGGTCTGGTCCAGAGCAGAGCAATGCTGGGAGGTTAATGAGGGTCCTAAAATCAACAGAGTTGTGCTGGAGAAGTTAGAGAGTGGTAAGTGCAGCAGCAGATTAAGTTGGTTTTGCTCCATTTTATCATCTTTTATGGATCCCTTAAAAGTAGTCTTCTGAAGTAGACTTCTGAAGAGACTAGTAGAACTCAGGTTCATGTCTTTCTTTTTATTCTTGATTGTTGTGCAACATATTTCAGCCCATGCTAAGGAGAAGCAAGCTGATACAATTACTTCGTGTCACGATGGGTATCAGTAGTTTGTACACAAAAACATAGGAAAGAACATTCTACAACTCTCTGCCTGAGGGAAAAAAAAAAAAAAAGATACTATAAATGAAATTTCAAACTATTCTGAGCTTAAAAAAAACTCAGTGAATTTTTTTTAAGCTCAGAATATTTTTCTTGAAAAACCTTCTGCCAAATTTCTGAGGTTTTATCAAGCAAGTTTATGATGAAGGAATATTTGACTAAAGTCTTATAGCCAGATATATGGGGAAGGACCAGAAATATCTGGACTGAGTTACTTGTATGTCATTTAACTGAAATTTCTGATCTAACAAGTATTCCTTATTCATTGATTTGGTGGGAAGGACAATTTGTTACCTTTCTTTTTCTTCTTTTCTTTTTCTGTATAACAGAATTTTTTTTTGCCTGGGGAATATGCTTTAAACCTTCACATTATATTTTAGATGCAAATGGTTTCTTTTTTGAATTACTATAACTGCTATATAAATAAATACTGTCCTGTTTTAAGTTAATCAATTTTAACCATGCCAAAGATGGAATTTCCCTGTTCTGCATTTGCAGCTGAAATATTTTTCTGAGTTCAAGATTTGACTTTCATTTTTTAACCAAGTTACTTTTGTGGTAGAAGTGATTAAAATTGCAACACATTTGGTTCCAGTACCCTTTTGGGATGCATTTCATGCAGTGCACACCCCTGCTTTGTCTGGCCTTGCCTTTCCCTCCCTTCTTTTCTCTATTGTCTTTTTTTAGCACAGCAAATATGATTGCTTTCTACCAAATATCACATGTGACTTTTTTTCTACAAAGGTTATCCCTTTCTGGCATATTTTTCTAATTTATAATATGTTAGTCCATCTTTCTTTTATTCTTATTTCTAGCACGACTGAGAGTTTGGAACTTGTTTTCAGATTTTTGTCTCTGCAATTGTCTATGTAATTCTCTGTGCAATTAAATGCAATCAGCTTTCAGCAGTAAAGTTTTGGTCACCTAGTTCAAAATGCTGAAACAACATATCCTGTTTTAAGGTTTTTGTTTTTCTTCAAGATGCTAATATGGTGTTCATTATCAAAGGACAAAGGGCACTCTGAGTTGTAATAAGGACTTTCTGGTTTTAAATTCCATTACTTGCATTAAAACCACTTACTGCCACTAAGAAAAATGAGTATGACTTTGTGCAGTTTGTGGCAAATAGGCAGTCTTTTGATATCTTAGAGCAGAATGTTTCAGTTAATAGGCCTGTACTTGAAAGTACCCTTTCACACCAGTGGTTGTAAGTGCATTCTGTGTTTTTGTTTAAGTCTGACATCCATGAAAAGACAACCAAGATCTGTTTCTTATTGTGCATTAAAAAGGATTCTTTGGAAATTTGCTGAATAACTTAGCAATATGCTCTGTATCACTTTTACTGATGACAAGAGAGATGTCATCTCTGGTGCATCTGTCTAGAGTATCCTCTTGGATAACTTCTGTATATTGCAATCTGCTTCATTTCTTCAAATAGGAAGCAGTTTCAAAAACCCTGTTAATTGACAAATACCAAAATATTTCACTTATTTGTAAGAAATGAGAATGGAGCATGCTGACTCTTTGGAATCAGTTTCCAATAATAATAATAAGCATTCCATTAAAAAGTAAGGGAAAAAAAATTAAAAAAAACCTCACAACACACTTTTCAGAATCAAGAGCAGGGCTATTTTTTTCGGCACAACTTTGTTGTATCATTTCAAGTATTCAGATCTTTGCCTTGATGCATCTAATGATCAGAGCTGTACCAAGTTAGATCACCATCCAGTAAAGCTCAGGACAGCTGGAGACTGACTTTCATTAGATTTTACTGTTTAGATTCATTTTATTCTGTTTATCGCTTTGTACTTGGAACAAAAAGAGGAGTCCTTTCCAAAAAAAACCCTTTGAAACAAGATGTAGGCTATGTCTCCCACTGGTGAGGCCATCATCTCAGCAGGCTTCATCTGCAGGATGGCTCAGACCTGATAGTGCAGTCCGTCCTTCTCGGCTGTGCAGGTCTGATGCACGTGGGTGTTGAGTGCAGGGAGCACATGCCTGTGCTGAAAAGGCAGCCGAAGTCTTAGCCACTGGTGGCTCTTCCAGAGGAAACTGCAAATCTGCCACAAAAACCTGGGGTAACAGGTGCTTGAAGCACAGCCTA
This sequence comes from Merops nubicus, assembly GCF_000691845.1. Taxonomy (NCBI): domain Eukaryota; kingdom Metazoa; phylum Chordata; class Aves; order Coraciiformes; family Meropidae; genus Merops; species Merops nubicus. The sequence goes on along the minus strand of NW_008619579.1, from coordinate 21,091 downwards.
AAAGAAAGGAATGCTCCAGCTGCCTGCTGGTACAGTTAGCATAGGGGCTTAAGTAGAAACAACGAGTCACCACAAAATGAAGCTGAATAGTTTTACACTACAAATTTATTGTAAACATCCCCCTCCTTTAAAAACAGAACAGCTGCAGAAGAGGGGGGCAGAAGGGAAGGAAGGGGTGGTGGGAAGGAGAACAAAGTACACCTCCAAGGGCTGCTGGCATGGTTGCATATTGTCCCAAACATGGGGTGAGACAATGGATTTTCAAAAGGGACAGCTGGGTGGTGGACATTGCTAAAAAGAAACCTTCCGTGATCGAGGAAATGTCTTTTCTCAAAAATGAAGTGTTTTCCAAAACATTTTACTCAATGGTGCTAGCCAATGGTGCTCACTTAACACGTTTGCATTGGTTTTAGCGTGTAAATACTTGGATAACCCATTACACAGTATGTCAGCAGAGATCCTTTCTTTCCAAATCCAAAAGGGTCAGTTTTAGCCTACCTGTCGTCTGAGGGGGTTTTGTTGGAGGCTGCTCTAGCACTGTCTTAAATGAGTCTCTTTTCACTGTAGTTGTGGCATGGACTTCCACCACAAAAATTCATACCTGGGAAAGCTGCTCAAGATTTGTCACATTACTGTGAGTGGTGTTTGGCAATTATGATACTTGGATTGAATACTATTTTAAATCCTGAGTGTTTTGATTTAATATATTGTGTCAGGTTGTTATAGACATGGAGAGTCAGCATCAGTATTCAAATCTGGATCAAAACCTCCCCATAATTCAGGCTTCTCATACCGAGGGATTTTGTGACCCCATCACTACTGCCCACTGCAGATGGCCAAGAAATCGATAACTTCTGATTGTAAAATCCTCTTGAAAAGTGCAAACATTGCTTGGTGAGATATGAAGAACTTTACTCTTATTGCTACCTTCACAGCCTGCTCCACTCTTCTTTCTCCCAAAATAAACATAAAAGCGAGAAAAGTGTTACTGTTTAAAACTATAAAGACTGTCTCCTTTCACTTTTCTTTATATGCATATACTTTGTTTCCTTTTTTCAACAGTGTCACTTCAGGCAATGTCTCTGTCACCATGACTTATGCTGTGATTTTAAGTTGTCATCGGAAACATTTCTTCTAGTTACTGCCAGTCATTAATTGTTTCTCCTGTATGTCTCCATAAACATTACATGTAGATATATTGGTATATAATATTCACATGTTTTATGTTTGTATAAACATACTGCTAATACTCTGTTTCTCCAATAGAGATCTCTATAAATCCAGACCTCCAGAGATACTTTATAATGACTTAAACATTACACCAGACAAGAGATTCCAAGGGGACATGATCAGGATGTAATAATGGGCCAATGTCAAAAAGGATTTATGATTATTATTTGTATGACTCAACCATATGCTCCAGCTACTGCTGTAATCTTGCTAGTCTTGGTCTGACATCTGTAGTGATAATGAGTAAAATTGCATTATGCCACAGAAAAAAATCAAGACACTTAAAAAATAACTAGTGGGCTGCCAGGAGAAACATTGACCTCCTCTGTAGGGTCAAGAGATGGTTTTAAAATATTCTGGGTGCTCCTGACAAAGTTGAAGCACTCCAAGGATCTGGCAGCCAGCTGTTCTTGCTTTATTAGAGAAGAACTTAAATATAATTGAATTCCTAAACCATATGCATTTATCACTGCATTTGAATACCATGCATCATCCTATTGATTTGACTTTAAAAAAGGAAGTTACCTATTTCATTTTATATAGTGGCACAAAGGTTATCTGTTCTATTAATGTGAGATGGGGGAAGATACTTAAATACTGTGCATCTTCAGCATCACCTGAACAGTCATGGCACGTGTCTGTCTTTCCTGGTTAAGCATCAGGCTTCCAAGTGTCTACAGTGAAAAGACAGATATCTCTGATTTGTTTCCCTCTAACAGTCTTCTCTGTCTTGGTCTTTTATGGAGCAAAGCTTGTCCTTGGCTGCAGCTGAACCTGGTGCTGGCTGGGAAACAGTAGCTTATCTGTGCCATTTCCAGGCTTCCCTTTTCTGTGGGAATTTAGCAAACATGCAAATACCTTTAGGAGAGATGTACAGACGCTGAGAATTCCTTCGTGTTTCTGGACTAATATATAGTGTTGTGCAAGGTAAATATATGAGTGTAGACTTTCTTGTTTCTGTCAAAGTCCATTAATGTTCCATTACTGACTGCAGCACTTAGGTGGGAGGTGAAAATTCATTTGTTTTGCACTGAGAAGGAGAAAACTCAGGTGAAATGGCTTGATGTCAACCCTCATAATCCTGCAGTGCTGCTTAGCAGATGGGCAGCAAGCAAAAGTCAAACGAGCTCACGCAGAAAGTGGGCAAAGGCACAAACCACCAAAGCTGCTATAAAATCATGGCCAAACATAGCAGTAAAGGACAAATATTTAGGCAGTGTCAGTCAGTCAACTAATGTATGTATCAGCATATTAGTGAGGAAATCCCCAGAAGCTCTGTGGGAGTTTTTCTTTTTGATCTGCCACCACCTGCCATGCTGCTGGCATTGCCGCGGCAGCCACCGGGCAGGCGGGAGCAGTTCCCCTGGGAGCCCAGCAAGTTGCTCCTCAAGGCAAATGGCCCCTGGATTAATTCAAAGGCAGACCGAGCAATGAGCAGCAGGTGAGCAGCAAAAGGCAGAGAATCAGACTCAAGGCAAACTTGTCTGCCTGCTGCAGAAGAGTGATGTGAAAGCTCCTTCTCTGCTTGTTAATAGCAGCAAATGTTCTTTGTTGCTGTTAGGCTTGCACAATCTCCACTTTGCTCACGCTAAATTCTGGTGCCTCTCCTCATCCTCCTGAGAACCTCAGCCAAAAGACACGTTCGACATCTGTGAAGCCTAAAGTCTTGGCTTGCACCAGTGGAGGCACTGGTAGACTCAAGATGTTGTTTTAAGCACCTGACATCCTCCATCTGTCTTTTTTATTTTTAATTATTTCTAGTCTATAGAGTGACCTAATCAAACAAGCTCCTGTCTGATGTCGAGGTTCTTTCTCTGCTTTAATCTCTTCACATTTTTATATAATTTCTTTTTCCTCTGGAACTATCAAAGAATTTTCTCAAGCAAGCCCATCAATGAGAAACAAAGTCTGCATTCTTGAATTCTAAGTCGCACATAAACTTTAAAGGTGCTGTTTGCTCAGTGTTGACAGGAGCAGTCATCTATCCTAATTTACCTTCATCATATGTTTTTATTAGAGCTGCAAGAGCATGCATAAACTCACCAGGGGAACATGCACATTACAGGTCTCTTTTCTTACTCTCTTGGCTCTGATAAAAACACATGTCCTGTAATGGGATAGTAATACCTCTCCGTCCTGTGTTCTTTCAGTTTCAGAACAATTGTCTCTGAGAACAATTGTCTCTGAGAATATTCACTCACCAAAAGTCATCACAACAGGACTGAAGGAAGGGTCTTAAAGGTACAATCTCGAGGAATCATTTTGCTCCTGTTGATACTCTTCTGCTCAGTCCTACCAAAGAGCTTTGTGATGCTTTACCTGTTGCCTCAAGTGTCAAGGCTGATTGTCCTATTCTAACCCAATTATTTTTCACATGCTTATAGCGATAGAGTGCTGCCATGGACTAGCACTAATGGACCTCCAGAAGCATCTAAAATGGCCAACCTATTACTACAGACTTCCATTTTCTAAACAGAAGTTCCCTGTCCGCTGTGAACAGGTCTGCTGGCCCTACCAACTGGCAAATATTAGATGTGGGTGTATACAACTACATGCATAAACATCAAACAGAGGCAATATGAGCTCAGCAGTAGAAGGGTTATCACTGTGGCTGATTGGGGTGCTTCACATTTAACTTACTGAAATCACTTAGATTAGAGAAAGGTGTCATTTGATCTTCCATTTTTCCATAGATGCTGCCAAATAGTTTTCTAAATCAGTCCCAAATGTGGCCTGGTCTCTGTGTTGGGCCAGTATGAGTATAGTAGTGGTTTTGTTCCTCTTTGCCACCTTTTCTTCTCCCCCCATGCTTCCTCTGAGACTTTGAGGGGGTGAGAACACTGAGCCCCAGAATATCACACGAGTTAGACAAAACAAAGCTCCAACGTGTGCTAGATATAATAACCTGCAATGTCTCACCTGTCATCCCAAATTACTGGAATACACTGTGTTTCAGCCCTGCCTACCTACATGCCTGCCTGTTGGAGAGTGGTGCTTCCTCCTCATCAGTTGGATGGTGCAGGGTCAGGTGTCAGCTCCTTCTCCCTGAAATGTGCTTGCCTTGCATTCTTCTTGCCTCCCAGGTCACGGGCAAATGGTGTTTGTTTAATCTGATCACCTGTGGGGGTCCTTCATGAATTATGTGGCTTCCCAGAAATGTTTTTGGGTTTTATGACAGTACCCGGTAGTACTGGGGAAATGGGTCACCGCCAACAAGTGAGTCAGGCACACAAGATTCCCCAGTACCTGACTCTTCCCTTGGCAGTGGCATAAAACAGCCACCCCATTTGGAGTTAGGGGAAATTTTACCCTTCACACCAGGCTGACAAGGTTGCACATTTGGGAGCTATGCTTTGTTTAAAAAATAACTCTTCTATGACTTGATATGCAAGCTGTTTTCTGAAAAGACCCTGGCTATGTATTTAATAAAGTTTCTGCTGTCATGGTGAGATAGGTCTTTGGTTATCACATGCTTCCTAATGAAGTTCATTGTACTTCTGGTGTTTTGCCTTACTTCCTGAGTTTTCTAGTGGATATTGAGAAACAACTACAGACCACAGTGGATGGGCTGTGTAGACGAATACTCTCCAGGCTCTTCTGTACAAGTCACATACTGCTGCAGTCTCAGGTGACTGGAATTTAAGAGCAAATGTACTGTTCCAGCCTTATAGTTCTTAACAGCGTTTAAATGATGAAATAGTTTATGTAGTAGTCTTTGAAAATTCATTTAAACCAGCCAGAAACAGGTTAGAAAGCCCTTGTTAAAGGGTACAGCAATTGCTAGCAGCCAGGTGACCAAAAGTACTGAAAGTACTAGATTAAGTGGGCCCAGAAAAAAAAGTTTTCGAGAGCCATGTGGTGAGGGAGTCCACATCTACCACTTTATTACAGTCCTCTGTGCGTTAAGGAGGGCTGAAGCTACACGGTGACACAACAGTAATCTATCCTGCAGTACTAATTTGCACAGTTGAAAGATAAAGGCATAAAACTATTACTTCAGGTAAGCCAATGGAAATATAGCACAAAGTAGTAAATCCCATGTTTTTCTGTAAATCAGTGAATTGCAACATAACTTGTATTTTTTTCTCCTTAGCCCTGCAAATACTGTGTAGTGCATCCATCAGAGGACTTGGTCCTCTGCTAGCTCTGAGATTGCCTACATTTTTGCACATGATGTTTTTAATCACTGAGATTTTGTGCCCTATTTCACTTAACACTGCTTTATTCTTACATGTAGTTGTCTTTTTTGGGAAGGTTAAAGATGGAAAGGAGTTTGTTTTTGTAGGATGCCATTTGCTCCTGCCTTCCACATATGTTTTCGTCTCTTTACCTGATAAAAAAAAAACAGCAAGCGTGGCAGAATCCCATATGTATGGCCTGGCACAGTGCCAGAGAAGACCCCAGCAAACCAGATCTTTCACAATACTTTCTTAAGTGTAAGTATATGAATTTGGAGAAAGCATTGTGGGAAGAACTCTAAGGAATTGAAAGGGCTTGGCTTTGTTTGCACAATATAAATTTTTGCTCACAGCAATATTATTTAATGGTGATCATGGCAGAAGTAATTCCTAGTGTCAAACAGACTCTTGCTAGACACTAGGCAAAAAGAGGCCTGTTTAATCTTGCCTTTATTTTATACCTTTTTCTAAAAAGCATCAGTGGAGCACTAAGTGCTCAAGAGAATAACTGGAAAAGCAAAGTTTAGGACCTCAAATGCATCTCTGCTCCTTTTTCAGATGTGAGCTGACATGTAAGTTACATGGCTAAGGACAGGGATGTGAGTGGAAAAGAACATGTGTCACTTTTCACCCATGAATATCCAAGGTAAGATATAGACAGTTCTAAGATGATTACTAAATTTTTACAATGGTTGCCCAATTCAGTTCTTAGAGTTTGCCTAAAGATTATGCTTCTAAGGGAGCAATTTGGAGGAAGAGACTCGGAGAATCAGACTAGAACGCCATACCATCTTCAGTAGGGCAGTATGAACACAAGGATTCAGGGGACTGCAGAAGAGGTAAACAGGGATTAGTAATTGGCACTTTGGATAGATCAGTGAAGATAGCCACATGATGAGATTGTAGTGAAGAAATAGACAACACTCTTGTGCTCAGTTGTCCTTGGGTTGCATAACTGAGCTGTGTGAGTGGACTTCGTACAAGGATTGCACTGTACTAAGCTAGGGACACATGATGACAACATGGCATCTGGATGTTACATGGTGGAGAGTGGTGTGAGAAAGATCAAATTCCCAAAGCCTGAAATGGACAGTGTCCACTGATGGCATTGCTTCAGTTTTCTTTTGATGTCTATTTGTGCCGTTGCTTCCTTTTTTAGCACACTTAAAGTGCTTAGCTGGGCGTAGAAGCACACAGGAATGCTTGAGTATTATCAAAGGTGGTGGAAAGAGAAGTCCTATAGCTTAAAAGTGTATTTGCACACTGTTAACAAAGGTCTTTTGGTAGACTGCAACCTGTATCAGTGCTAATCTACCAAAGACGTCAATTCGGGAGCACAGTGTCCAAAACCAACCAGGGGAATTTCTTTCCAGTGATCACAGTGTGAGAATAATCACTGCCACCTTTGTATCATAATGATTTCATATCTTTCAACAGACTTTTCTATCTTCCTTGCAGTAGTGGTTTGTGAGACGAATGAGGTCCCATAAGTGAAAACATAAGTAGAGTAAGTGACCTTCGTACACAGAGGTATAAAATAACAAATCAGGCATTGCAACAAGACAACAGTGCAGTGTGCACAGATGGAAGCAGACAAAATAAATTTAAGCAATGCTGATATCTGCTGTATTCCTCAGTATCTCAGAGGCTCTGAAAAGTTGCTCATGTATTTTTTTTTTTTTAAAGCCCAAAATCTGCTTTATAGTTGTTTTCTCTGTCATTTAATGGCAAATTGAGGGAAGGTCTACTAGAACTTCAGCAACTAATTGAGCTAGTAATTTAGTCATAAGTTAGATGGCAAAATTTAATTTTTTTTTGTAATAATTTTTACTCTGTTTTGTGCTCTTTAAGTTTAAAACCACTTTTGTAAACCACTATCTTAAAGCTCAGAATAAAAAAAACTTCTAAAAGGAACTAGCTGAATGCTAGTTTCAGGATGTTTTTCTTAGAATACTTTTAGAAGAAATTATTGGTGAAATATTGTTCTTGTAGCTCAGTTTTCCTTACTACTGAGGAAAATCAGAAGCAGAAAAGGAGGTGGTTTCTGGTCACACCACAAGTCTAGAGAATTAAGGCTCAGTCTCTGCTTACTGTTTAAACACATAAAATGTACAGGCTCATCACTTAGTTCGGTGGAGTTTTTCTGGTTAGCTGGAAGCTGTACCAGCTCATTCACCCAGGTCATTTCTAACCAGATGTATGAACACATATTCCACCTTTCCATGCCTGGACCTGTGCCCTCAGTGCTGACAGGAAGGAGCCGACACATCCTTCTGTAAGCAGAATACACCCATGATAGTGTGTCACGCCAGAAGAGACTTCTTTATTCCAGAGAACAATGTGGTTTATAATGGTAACAGAAATGCCTTTCCATGTAAATTCTAGCAGTGATGCACTGAACTCAACAGATTTTAAACCAGGAAAGAATTTGAACAATACATCTAGAGTGGAAAAATGAGGATCGGAAAAACAGAGTGGGTTTTGGTGTTTGGTTTCTATTTTATTTTTATTTTACTGCTTTATATGCTGAGTTTCCAGAGTTTCTGGAAGTTTGAATGCTTCTGCCAGTGGAAGTTGCCCCAGCAGAAGCATAAACTGGGCTGTTCTGTATCTCTGCTCCCATGTTTTCACCTAACGTTTATAAGACATTTAAGATACAGCTATACAGCCAGCTATCTATGCAAGCAGCATTGCATGAGCTTTTTGTTTTCTTTTTATTATTGTTTTCCACACCCTTCCATCAACTGTGGGGGCTAGAACGAACTTAGAAAAAGCACTACTGCTGCGTGAACATGACTCCAAACTCTAAACCAGAAGAAAAGCTGGGTTACTGCCTGAGTAATTCAAGCAGCTGAAACATTTTCTCTGAGTAATCAAATGTGCCTGTCTTATTATCACGCTTAAGCAAACAGTTTAATAGGTGGCTTAGTCCAAGGATGTACGACCCAATATAAGAAAATCCTGCTTTGTAGCTTGTCTCATGAAAAGCAAAATGTAGTTTATGCCCTGGAAGTTGTTTACAAAATTGCTGCTCTTGGTCTGACCTGAAGATCAGGTTGATTTTCAGATTTATGAGCCTCTCAGCTTAGTTGCTTGTTCCTGTTTCTGTTCTGCCCATAGCTCTGTTTTCCTGGAGAAATCAGAGTGTCCTCTGGTGGCTGATATCCTGCTGGAAATCCCACAGCTCTTGCACTGTGACAAGGGAGGTCTGTAGGGACTGTAAGCTGATGAGCCAAATAACTCTTATTTTTGTTTTGTAAGTCACTTTTTTTTTTTTTTTTCTCTCTGCCATGTAGTATCTTATTTTCCTTGCAAATATCCTAGTTAATCAAAATGCCCTGTGGCTAATGAAAATGCTGAAACAGATCCCACAAAGCATGTTCTCTCCCCCTATATCTGTGCAGTGGCCCCGACGCTCTCACTAGTGCAACCGTGGCATTCATGCCGCGGCAAGGGGCATGACAGGACGGGTTCAGTGACTTCTGCTGTTAGATTTTGGTAACGATAGGTTGTGTCTGTAAAAGCTTGTAACTCAGCTTGTGTGCACCCACATCACACAGTGCTGTGGGAGCTGCTTTTGCCACGAGGGCTAAAATTACAGAGCAGTTTCCTTCCCAGCCTTGTGACTCCACACACACACACGTGCACATTTCCAAAATACTCTGTGCTGGGGTATAAGGGTTTTATTGGTGGACTTGTTCTATGCCAAAATATTCAGCAAAAGTTTTCGAGCTTTTTGGGGGTTATGAGAGGATAACAATGATGCTCTTCCTTGGTAGTCAAAAAATTTCAACTTCCATTTATTTCAGCAAACAACAGATAAAACATCTGTGGGTCCCACAGAGTCTCTGTTCACAAGCCTCCTCTCCTCCAGTCAGCTTCCTCTTTCCAGAAAGCATTGCTTTCACCTTCCCCACTCTCAAAGCAAAAACTATATCCCTCTGCTCTCTCTTTTTAACAAACCTATTTTTCCTTTTCCTAGAAAATCCTTGCTTCTCATTTTCCCCTCAATCTTTTTAATGCCAGCTGCTCCTCTGTTCGGACCATGCCTATTCCTTTTTCAAGAGCCTGCAGTATCACTATCCATTGGTAAGACCACAAAGGAGTGACATTTGGCCCCATATCAACCACCTGGACAGGACTTCAAACTCAAGGCTCACAGGAGTGCCCCTCTGAGGATTTCAGTGCAAAAGGCACTCTTTTGTCCCATTCCACACCATTTTCAGCAAAAGGCTGGATTACCCAGGATACAACAATATTTGAGCCTCTGTTGTTGCACAGTTTCCATGATGAGTTGGCTGGAGTATCCCTGAGAACAGTTGTTTGCTAAAGCCCCCGCGCTGATTATTATTTTCTTCCATTAGCATGATATTTTCATTCAGTAGAGTCAAACCCTCTCTCTTCACTCTGCCTGTCACTCAGATGAGTGGAGTTGGCCCATCTGGACCACAGAGCAGGATCTGGTCCTGTTACTATCGTGGTATCTTTCTCTGGTTTTAAATTCTGTCTTCTGTACTTCAGCCTGCATGAAGTGGTGACTTCTGACAGTTTAAGCCAATCTCTTTCTAGCTTCTCTAAATTAAACACTCTGTCTTGTTTGTTAGTTTGGTTTATCTTTTCTGTCATCTACCATGAAGCTACAAACTCTGCATCCTTTCAGAAAACAAATATGACTGACAGCAATCGTTATACAGAAAAGCTGAAGCAAACCATGCTTTGAAGTACTTTTTCTTAGGCTTCATAATAGCATGGCGTTAAAAGAGAGAAAATAGGTGCTTTGGAGCATAAGATTGTAAAATGCTAATTTCAGTGACACAGTGGTGGACTGAGTAAATATAGAAAGGATTTATTATGAAGTTCTTTAGTGTTGTTGGCACTGACAGCAAATTGCTGGGCAACATTATATCACCAAAATCCAGGAAATAGCACAAACATTGAACCACTGTATTTTCAATGACAATAATGAGAGAAGCTTTGGTATTGGTTGGCATGCCCACAAAAGGCACATGTTGGCATGTTCAGGAATGTAAATGATAGATCTGCTCCTTGAAGTTTATAATTATTTAATCAAACCCAGACTGCAGAACCTGGAGGGACATCATGTATCCTTAAAGGAGAATAAAGAGGGAGAGTGAAAGAAAACAAAGTCATACTTTGCAAATGACGGAATGTATCAGTCCCTTGGGTGTGCCTGCCATCTATCTGGGACTGCTGCAGAATTTGTGGGTGATCTTCCCTGCTCGCTACATCTACATCACCATGTATTTAACTAGCCCTGTAGAAAACAAATTGCCGACATTCTCTTTTATGTGCTGATGGAAGTCAGATCAATTATCTCCATTTCCTTTCATGGAAGAAAGAAAACCTACAGATCAGGACAGGAAACCACTCATTTGATGAACTATTTCTGTACTACTGTACACACAAACACACACATGCAAGCTCCCTCCTCCTCTCCTGCAGACAGACACGCACACAGCTACAAGCCCTTTCTCTTCTAGACACATACAGAGGCATGTTATTTGCAGCTCACATTTCATGTTTAGATTATGATTATGGAATTTCAAGAAGACTTATTTTGTTTCCATGTTTTGTAAGAAAAAAAAAAGGGGGGGGGGGAGATAATGAACATTCCATTTTCAGAAATAAATCTCCTGGCACTGTATGTTCTGGCTGGTAACAGGCTGAGTAGCAGAGGTCTGCTACATTCCCAGCCTGGGCTTTGCTGCCGACTCAACTTTCAATTTAGTCCTAGCGTGATGGAAAAAGAAAAAAGACTTTCAAAAGCAGTAATTGTGTGTTTCTGGGGAGAGAGAATAAAATTACTAAATCAAATTAGCATTACATTTCATTCTTAGACCCTAGGAGATTCAAGGATTTACATAAGATGCTGTCTTAAATTACGTTGTTAGTATAAACATAAGGTTTCTGAATAAAAACCCCTGAGAAGTGATGCATCATTAGGTGATGTCATCATGCAATATTTAAAAAGTAAGAAGTTCCTTAGCTGCACATATCAACACAGGATTGCACTATTTTTAAAAATTAAAACACAGGATTTTATTATATTATGGAAGTTTAAATATCATTAATCCATTCACTGTGTGTGCTAGGAATACTTGCATTGTTTTTTTCTTTTCTGTCCTCACAGAAAAATACATGTGCTGTAGGGTATTCATGGCTATAGAAGATGAAATCCAGGCCCCACACAAGGCTGTGGAAGTTTAGTGTGGATTTCTATGGGTCATCCCTTGAATCAAAAAGGCCAAACAAGGGTCCTCAGTATTACTCCATTTCCCATCCCAAATTTCTTTCTCTAGTGACCTCCTTCTTCTTCATATCACCAGATTCTCTGTAATTCTATCTCAGTTTATTGATATCTTTTTTTGCAACAATTTCTTTTTTGTAGGGCAAAGTTTCCACATGCAGCTCTGCAGCTTATTACCAGCCTATGGGCAGCCATGGTCTTGCATGCTTCTGCAACCAGCCATGTGGCACATGGCTGCTTCTAGCCTGGATCTCAAAATTCACTCAGTCAAAACCAATGGTGCAGTGATCAAAATAAAAAGAAAAAAATGGCATCCACATTTAGGGCATATGCATTTGGCTGATAATAATTTGAAAATTAATCAGAGTATGATGCAGATAATTTTGTTAATTTTATGCATTTCATGTCCTCTGAAGAGCTGCTAATGGTAAAAGGAGAAATGAATTACAACTGTATTTATGTCCTAAGACATATAAAGTCAGTACTGTTGTAGTTGTTGAATTAGAGATTCCTCATTTGAGGAGCTAAGCTGACACAGCACAAAGAAACATGCAACTTTTGTTTAATTCTTTTTAGAGATGACTTAAAGAGCCACACAAAACAAGGACAGCACTAAAACATACGGTAGTCAAAAAGCTTCATAACTGTAAGAAATTATTGTAGTGTTGGGTTTTTTTTGAGTTGAACTAAACAGTTCTGTTTATCCTGTGACTCTGTTTGTTTTCTGTGTTTCAGATAATAAATTCTCCCCACAAATTTATGCCATAGTGTGTAATATATTCAGAAAAAATAATTACTGAAGCAATTTTTGTTTGGCAAGTTATCTCTAAAGCCAGAGGCATATAAATATTTTATACAATAAGAGCTCACATCCCACACATAATTTCTTTTATTTAATCTACCTGTGCATATAAACCTATTACAAACAAGAAAAAATAATTGGCAGAATAAATACAGCAGTTAAAAGACATAAAAAAAATACACAAACTGTGAAATAAACAGCTAAAATTACAGGCGTTTTAAAACTCCTGCATTAAAAATAATTACAAAGTTAAAAGTTGGGTGCATATTATAATATGCTACCACTTTAAATGAACCCTTCCACTACCACAAAAATGGGCATTTTTACTAACAGAGTACTGGGAAAAAAATGAGCAATGACCCCTTCTTCATATCTTTTATTGGACAGTTTCTTTTATTGACAAGGAATGTGGAATTGGCATTTAAATTTCCTGTATTTTGTCCATTTGTCAACACTAAGGCTATCTATGTGATTTTCATTTTTTGCATTTAATTATTTTCTGAAACAGAATATGAAACTTTATTTTTAGTTCTCCTTTTAAAATTTCCAATATTGATAACAGTTTTAAAATAAGATCTATGATTAAAGAAAGAAGTGAGTAGATTTTACAGTTCAGAGTTCTTTTAAATATGAATAAATTAATTAAAACCAAAACAAAACAGCACCCAAAACCAGGTTCACTTGTCAAAGCCTTAACTCATTGATTAATCTGTAAGGATCAGCCAGAGAAGTGAAGGAATATCCACAATATCTAATTATACTCATATGAATAACATAAGCCATGCACATTTTTAATCTGCATTGCAAAAGGTTTCATTTCCTGCTTTTTCTGCTGAAGTTTCCGGGTGCGCTGCTTAGCTGCTGGTCTTTCTCAAAGCCTGAAATTTCAAATGAGGCAGATCCATTATCCAAATACATGTGCTCTTTGCAGCTGATCCCAAATCCAGAAAATCAAGTGGAGACCATGAGTGAAGATCAGCCATGCCAGCTGTTCCACACGGGCACAGCTTCACTGAAACCAAGGAAGCCACATCACTTCTCACCAGAAGTAATGCTGTACCAAGGCTATTTTTAAGTGATATTTTAAAACTGGTTCAATTTCTCAATTTAACATGAGTCTCAGTATTTGAAACATGTAAGACATATATTTTGTATGTCAATATGTTCATTGCTAATAATAATATATCAAAATGTATCCTTAGGCATGTTGAAGATGCTCTCTAGGTATGACTAGGAGTCATGGATTAATACATGTCATGAGAACTTTTTATTTATTAACTCATTGGTGCTCCAAAAATGTGTTTGCATGTCAATGCTTTCTTTTTGATGTCTGTATTTTGGGAATTAAGAAAATGTGGTTATATGCTATTTTACATCCCTAACTCTTTTGCTGTTAAGTAGCTGCCAATATTTAGCCCTGTGGTGCTGGTTCTCTCTAGCACCAGGAACTTTGTGTGTGTTAGGGGGAGTTTTGGCATGTTCCCAAGGAGGTACCAGCTGTGCTTGGGCCAGCTGTGCTTCCTTCTTCTTCTCCTGTATCACTGTCTGCATCTTTGGACACTGAAATTGTTAATGACAAATATGTGGCTTAGTTTGTACTTCAGCAGCATCAGTTAAATTACAGCTCGTCTATTAGTATCTGTGTTCCTTTTGCCATTTAGGACAAAATCTGTTCTTTAAAGTGCACTGCTTGGTTGAAGCATTTGTGTATGATCATTACCCCAAATTCTGCCTTGTAAGATCTCATTTTGACAGGCACATATAGAGCAGTCAAGTTTAAAATGCAGTGTATATATGTAGTCATTCATATCTCTGTAAATCAGATAGTTTTGTGTATAATGCAAATACCACATCTTTTCTAAACAGCACTTGTGCTTCAACAGCCTAATCTCCATTCATCCTGTGTTAGCAACATGAATAAATTTCTCCAACCCTTCAACCCAGAAAGCTAAACATGTGGTTGAGTGGTGAACCCCTAAATTAATGACATGGTCTACACTGATGTCACTGGACATGACAGTAATTCCACAGCATAAAACATACCAAATGTAATATCAACATACAAAAGACAAGACAAAGTTTAAACTTTTCAATGAAAAAAAAGTGTTTCACAGTTGAACTATTTTTTCAGAAATGTGCTTATATAAACAAAAATATCAATACACTTTTCATTTCACTTCTTAATAAGAAATACTTTACAAGACGAAATTTTTCATCATTTTAATATTATTTCATTTATATACCATATTACTAATTGCTTCTACTTAAAATTGTAAAATAACTCAATGATGATGAACATTCAAGATAGAATATTTCAGTGGCTGTAAGCCACAATGTTTATAGCTTTCAGTCACATCAATATTAATGTTTCAGCTCATTTTTATGCCTTGCAAGTATTTATTTTTGATTCAAGAATAGCCATTGAGTGGGAAGTTCTGATTTCTTATCATCTCTAGAAAGCACAGCATCAATATTAGGAGGAAATTCTTTGTGAATTTGAAGAATGTAGTCAATATTACCTATGTATATTCATAACCTTTCTGTGTGCCTCAGTTTCCCCTGTTGTAAAAGGGAGAAAGATAGACCTTCCATTTTAAAGTAGTTTTGGTCTTTCTTATCACATTCTTTTCTTTTTCTTTTTCTTTTTTTTTTTTCTTTTCCTTTTCTTTTCTTTTCTTTTCTTTTCTTTTCTTTTCTTTTCTTTTCTTTTCTTTTCTTTTCTTTTCTTTTCTTTTCTTTTCTTTTCTTTTCTTTTCTTTTCTTTTCTTTTCTTTTCTCTTTTCTTTTCTTTTCTTTTCTTTTCTTTTCTTTTCTTTTCTTTTCTTTTCTTTTCTTTTCTTTTCTTTTCTTTTCTTTTCTTTTCTTATCACATCCTTTCCTTTCCTTTCCTTTCCTTTCTTTTCCTTTCCTTTCCTTTCCTTTCCTTTTTTTTTTGTTTTTTAATTTCCTCCCCCCCCTCCATGTCCTCTAGGACCATATTCTCAGAAGTATGATGCTACCAAAAAGCTGACTTACCTGCTGTACCTGGAGGCTTCTTCCTGCCTCCAAAAGTCTTTCCATCATTTCACCTTACCTTTCCAGCTGAGCATGTATCATGCTTGCATTCACCTGACGTGGCAGCTTCTCCAGACAGGGCTGTAAGTACCCTCATCAGCTGGAGCAAGAGGCAGAGGTTGCAGCCAACTTTGTTCCTTCCCAAACACTATGGCAGTGTTTGCGCTATAGGACAGACATGATCAGGATCATGGGCTGTGTTTTGAATTAAAATGGCTCTTGGCCACAGTTAAAAGCATGCCTTTGGTAACAAATGTGGGTTTTGGGCAACCCAAATGCACTCATTTTACTTTGGCAAAAACATGCAGATGCACCTGGCATGACCTTTTAAACCCTCTCAAACACACAGTGAGAACTAACTGTGCAGTACACCAGTGGAGACAACCTTTAATGGAAAAGGCTTTGCTACATGCCTAAAATGAGTCCTGTAGATAAATTAAGTGCCTCTGAATGAACTAGTTTACACAATCAAAACACACAGGAGATTTTGAATATCCTCTTGCTCTCTAAAGTATCTTTCTATGGCAGCGAGCAGAAGACCCAGCAACACAGTACACTGAGTATCTCACAGGTAACATCCAGTACACTGGGAGGGTAGGTTATGTACCTGGGAGGACAGAACATGCAAGGTATTTAAAAATATTATGAGGTTACTGTCAAAACAAGAAAAATAGCAAAATTGCTTCTGAAGTCCTATTTAAATTCTAGTCTACACTGTTTACCACTTTGTTTGAAAATCTGGTAATAGTTCAGCAGCTGATCAAAAAAAAAAAAAAAAAGAAAAGAAAAGTTACTTTTCTATAAGTGGGAGGACTGACAAGATTACAGCAGCTGGGTGTCTCTTACCCCAAACTACATTGTACAGAGATAAAATAAATCTTGGTACAGAGCTAAAACGCGTCTTCCTACAGAAAGCTAATTATGGTGAAAGAGAAAAATTGAGTTCATTAACAATCCCTGTCAATGAAAAGGCAAATAATTCTTCACTCTTCGGTTGAGTCCAATTACAGAGATATTACTAGAAATTGTTTTTCTGTGACAGAAAGCTTTGACAGTAGGGTTTCTTTTTTGGCACTTTGCTTACTACTCACTTGGATTGCACCGTTGCTAGATGGAGATTAACACCTGTTATTGTTTTAAGAGAAAATGATGAATGGTGCCATTACTGGCAGAGCTTTATGTGAACAGAATTAAGCTTGCCTGTGTTAACTTTTGTAGTTACAGTAATTACCACAATTACTTTCAAATTATAGTTTGCACAGACCCTGCACCAAATCTGAACAATTGAGGACAACCATCCTCCCATTTTCCTGGAGAGACCTGTAGGCAAAATGCAAACTGCAAGCTTGCTCCATGCCTCCCTTGAGTCAAGGGAAAGCTACAAAGTACCTCTCTAGTTTTGCCCACTCAGCTAGCAATTTCCATAACACTGCTCTCAAATATATACATATGGGTCTCACATTTCAGTTTATAGCTACTTTTGACTCAAATATGAAGTTGATATTTATAAAGCCTGAGTCAAATCTCAAGTGCTTATCTGGATTTTTGAAACCTAACTCATGTGGCTAAATTAATGGGCATAGCTGTACTTTGGCTTTAAATATATGTGTCAGTTGTACCACTCGTTATAATTCTTCTCACCTGGTGTTGGCTGTTGAAGGTTTGAACTCTAGTCTAAGCTGCATATCCGAGGTTCCCTCTATAGTCATTAGGGATCAAAATGTGCCACTCCACCAAAGACAGATGATTGGTATTAATGCCATCAGTTGCCATCTAGAAGTGCCTGTTTCTTTCCTTTGACTATAGAGGGAGCCAAGACAACTGCCTTGGACGAGAAACCCAGCTTATATTTAGGACTAAATTAAAAGCCATCTAGATGAGGTGAAGGAAAATTGCCATCCTCAGAGAGTCACTTACTACCCTTCAGCTGGACCAGCCAGTTAAGCATCTGTCTGTTCCAGAGTAGCCTGTTCTGCTGGGTAAAATTCTCTAGTAAAGCAGAGATGCCTCTGAGTGCAACTTTTCTGTTTCACTTCTCAGCAGGCTGAGTTCCTTATAGTAAGATGTACAGAAATCATGGTCCATACTTCCTGAAATGTGTTACTTAAAATGTGGTTGTTAAGAGATCTAATAATCTTTCCAATTATTAAGCCTATGGTTAATAAAAACAGTAATGGCATTTTTAAAAATTTCCTTTCTTGCAGCTCACTGAGAAACTCAAAATTCTTTCTTTGTTTTGTGGAACAAAAATACCAGAAAAAATATCTCTGTGATTTAATCTGACATAAGGTGTTCTCTAAAATAATTTACATAAAAATTGTTCTTACAAAGAAATATATATTCCAGAAAGAAAAACAAAACAAACAATTCTCACATCACATTTCTTGGAACTAATTATCCTCATTCATACAAACCATGCTGACAGCACTGTGTTTTCTTTTCTTTTTTTTATTTTTTTCCTAGGACATTTTTAGCATGTGGATCAGAGGTGTATGGATTCTTGTCTTTTCTTGAACCCACAAGCAAAGTGGCAACACAGCCAAGTTTTAAAAGTTTGCAAATCATTAAGAAAAAAAGCAGACAAAACATACAGTGTTCCCAAGAGACTTGAGACATGAAAGCAGCTGTGCTCTGATGTAAGTATATGAAATCTGTTGGGGCTAGACTGAGTTTTTCAGTAGGACTTGGAATGCACAATGATTCAGATCTCCTGTTGTAACTTTAAGTAATCAGTCTATGTATTTTGCCACAAATCCCCCAAACACTGTCTGTAACAAAGTTGAATCTGTCCATTACTCTGGACTAAGCTTCAGATTTTAGGGCACTCTGATCTCCATCCAGACTATGTATCTCATACTTCATGTTCTACTTGAAGACAAACTCTGCAGAAGTTTCATAGGCTTTGGTTTCTTTACAAACCTTAAATGCAAAGCTATCCCTATTGAAGTTAATGGGTCTTTGCCACTGCCTTCAGGATTTCATTCCTGTTTCTTGCTGGTTTCTTGCCATGGTCTTCTGGTGGTAGACTGTTTCTGGTCTCCTTTCCTGCAGGTATTACCTTTATTTTCCACTATCCTGATGAACTTCTTTACTCAGTGCTAATGCTTTAATCAGGCTATAGTGAGTTACTAAATCAAATGTCTTATACAAGACTTATATCTCTGTAGTTACCTTCATCAAATTGTTTGACAAGACTTATTTTTCCATAAAACTGTCTTGACTGGCACCAATTATACTGTCATCCTTTAATTTTGTACTAACTGAATCCCTTATCAGCTTTTCCATTACTTTGCTTGGGACTGATGCCAGAATAACTGACCTGTAATTACTGTGATCATTCTGCTTCCTCTCTTTGGCTTTTGGCAACATTGCATGTTTCTGCTGTTCTCTAGCAACCTTTGAATTTATAGTGCACAGGCTCTTTCATAGAAAAATACTCATCTCCAACAGAAGGATTTTAACAGTGACTTCCTGAGCAAGGTGATACAAGGAAGTTTATTATCATTGTGTCATTTTTCTTTTCAAATACTAAACAGGAGGGTGTGTGTCTGTCTACATGTGTCTATATATTATATGTATTATTTCTCTTTTATCTATAATATTAATTAAGTAGTCAATTTAAGCTATCTGACGTACGGAAACAGACTCTATAACCTGAAAGTTATAAAGTAGGTATTATTTCTCTTTTATCTATAATAATAATTAAGTAGTCAATTTAAGCTATCCAGTAATGTGCACATAGCATTTTAAGGAATTACAGGGAAGACAGTATAGTCCTGAAAAGCCTTTTTCTTGTTCTTAGCAACATATATTTCCTTGGATTTTTTTTATCATATTTCTACATTATTTTCATTGCTAATGCATACAGACCACTGTCTAATTTGATATATGTATATGTACCTATATAGAAGGGAGAGAATATTTTCTGTGTTATGCAGCAATGTTGTATTATGTTTTGGTCTTTTCTGCCAAAAAAAAAAAAATAGATATAATCATAAACACTGCTCATATATAATCAAATGATCAGAAAAGATGTTCTGATTTAATTTAATCTGTTCTGTGCTGAATGGTGTTATTTTACAGCCCAGAGCATTTATTCTGGTATGTTCCAGTAAAGATCATAAGACACCCTCAACTCAAGCTCCTCTTTGATTCCGTTTCCATTGTCCTTTTTTTCCCTTTGTTTAAACATGAGTTGTTTGGAAATTCTGCTTATTCTCCTAAACTCATTCATTTTTCCTTCAAAGTATCAGTATACTTATGCCACTGCATCAACACATTCCAACATCACAGCTTGAAGCTTACCAATGACATCCTGACAGCTGAAGCCTGCATTCTCATTTTACTGGCTTTTGTATCTCTCCTGTTTACTGTAGCTTCACAAGAGAATTATATTCTATAAACACCTGGTAATTTAGTTAAACTAAGGAGCTGGACTTTTAACAGGAGAGCACTTTTTTTTAAGGTTTGACATTCAGAAATTAAACAGATGTTTATTGTGCTTTTTAAGTGTCCAGGAGATCTTGTCAAAAGTGTCTGGCATGTACAGTTATTTTTATGTTATATGTAAGTGTATATTATTCTTTGTTTTCATGTATTAACACATGTATATTATTTTATAAATGGATTTTGTTTTCTTATTATGGAATAATCTTTTAGTAATTGCCCACAGCTCTTCATACAAATGTGCCCTACAAAGGTGTTTGGATTAAAGATGTCTGGCTGCAGCTTTATTAAACAAACTGTTAATTAATCTTGAATATTTTCTAGCATGCCAAAAGCTTTCCCTTCATAGAAAATGTGGGTTTATCTGTGGAATCTCTAGTCACTTGAGCTTTCTTACGTTTTATATGCCAAACCTTTCAGTTGTTTCCCCATACAGAACTCTAGGTATAATAATGCATGTGCAGCCAAGAACTAAAGTCTTGACACACAGCTTTGTATTGCCAAATCACATTACCAACCTGGACTGGACTGTTGTACTCACATTGTGGAATGCAGATCTCACTTTTACAGTTACATCAAAGAAATACACAAGATTAGTTCTTAAAGGGATTAGTTCTTAAAACCCCTCAGAAGACACTGTTTAGGGCTAGACTAACCATTTAGTGTGCCAGTCTCAACCTTAGGTGTGTTCTGCCCTTCTTTATGCTAATTTAAATCTAGTGCGAGACTGCTGACTTCAATAATGTTCCAGCCAAGGAAATGAAATTCTGAGTTCTGACCTATTTTTTTTTGTGCTGTCATTTCTGTTCTTTCATCTTATCTGTTTTTTCTCAGTCTGTGTTCTCCCTTTTCCATCAGCTATTGAGTCCTTTCTGCAGCTTTATTTCAGCTTTTGTATGCCTCTGATATTCTTCTCATCCTTCTAATGAAAATACACAGTCTTTATCCAAAAGGTGATAAAAAAAGTGTTTTTCCTGGACTAAGCATGAATATAAATTAGAGGGATATAATACCTCTCTGTATCTTTTGGGAAAAAAAAAAAAAAAAAAAAAGAGTGATAATTATGGAGCAGCTATATGGAGCAGCTAGTTGTTACGTGAAAGGGAAGGGGGG
>NW_008619578.1:8590-8887 GCF_000691845.1 Merops nubicus | reverse complement strand
TCAGAGACAAGTGCTGGCTGCAGGTCAGGAACCAGGCTCACATCCCAACTCAGCTGCATGCTCCATGAAGCTGGACAAACCTCCCTGGGCTCATAATTAATTCTTGCCTTATCAAAGAGATGTGAGATATTTAGAGTACAACTGTTATTGTAGTTTCTTCTCACTACAGGCGCCTTCTTCCAGTTTGAAGATGAAGAAGGTGGAGCAGCTCTCCTATGAGGACAGACTGAGGGAGTTGGGGCTGTTCAGCCTGGAGAGGAGAAGGCTCCCAGGGGACCTTCTTGTGGCCTTCCAGGA
>NW_008619578.1:2558-8277 GCF_000691845.1 Merops nubicus | reverse complement strand
TTCTGATCTGTTTTAGCAGAGGACTTTAGAGCCCTAATGGCTCAATGGTTGGACTTGATGATCTTGAAGGTCCCTTCCAACCTAAAGGATTCTAGGATTCTATTAAGTTTTTACCTTCTACACCAAAAGAAGCAATGTCACATGGTCTTGCCATATTGAAGGACTTCTAGAAAGACTGTGGCAGCTGCTGCCATTGCCTGTGGTCTGATACACAGCTCTGTGGAGAGCTTTGATTATTGGGATGTTGCATTGTCTGCTGTAAGGTCTAACTGGGATGCACTGAAGAAATGCCTGGATTTGTGGCTGCTTTCTGCCTGATCGCCAGTGCCACCACCCGGCTCAGACTATCAGTGCAAGGTGGGAGCTGGCAATGACACACTCACCTTTTCTTTGCTTCCTTAGAGAAACAGGAAAATATAACAATCGTGGCTACAACCAGGCAAATTCCTAGTTAAACTAACTCAGGATTAAGCTGAGCATAGGCTCAGCCTAGTTCAATACCTACATTCACAGAGATTGTGCAAGGAAAGGGGAATAGGACTCTGATAAATATTGAAGATGCTCTGCTAAATCTCCAAAATATTCTAGATATAGATTTGTTCTTTTTCAAAGTTTAAAATCCTAAGATTTCTCATTGAAGTCAGAATAAGCTTTTTAACAGGAATCAAGGCCCTCTCTGCAGCTGTATTTAGAGCTGTAAAGGAGAAGAAAGGTACATTGCAAATAAAGTAGGAGGAGAAAAGATGTTTTAACAGACAGACAGCTGTTTGAGGCCAAATAAAACACCCCAGAAGTCTCAGGCATTATGAAATAGATATGAATTTTATTATTCTTATTTATTTATGAAATAGATACGAATTTTATTATTTTATTTTTATTTATTATTATTATTTTATTATTTATTTATTATTATTACCATACCTACCTAGTGACAATGGTCCAATCTGATCTGTTTCCCAGACCCTGTAGGCCTCACTGGTTTCTGTTTGAGTTGAAAAACCCTAGCAGAGAGTCTTGCCAAGAAGGACATCTGAGTGAGAAAGCCAAAGCCTATGCCAAGGCCATGAGTTTAGAGGGTAGAAAATGCCCAAGGACAAAAGAAGAGATTTAACAAAGGCTTAAAATGCATCCCAGCAGCCATGGAGAAAAACTGACTGAGCTTTTCAAAGCCCTTCTAGCTGAAGGGAGGAGAGAAGAGCTCCCTTTTTTGCTGTGGTAGGTGGGTAAAATGCTTTAACTGCCAGACCAGCCAAGGTCAGAGCAAAGCTGACTTGAAGCAAGGTGAGAATAATCCATCAGTGATGTCAACGTTGCCTTACGTAGCATGTCTTGCAGCAAGTGAGTTCTCTCTGCATTGCCTGTGCTTTGCATCCCCTGAAGGTGCTCCAGGGTCTCTCCTGCAAGGCCTCTGACATCTCCAGCTCTCCTTGCAGCAGGTATTCAGTCTCAGGTCTGGATGGGAGCCATTTACTACAAGGGAAGGTATAAACATTAAGCACCAGCTCACTGCCTCTCCCAGGACAAGAACTGGGAAACACCAGGGAAGGATGGGAGGTGAAAGGTTCAATGTCTGCAAAAGGATTTTTTGTTTTCAAAAGTGATTCTTCACATAGCTAAGCTGTGAAGCACCTTGCCATGGATGGTGGGAATGACAGAAGTTTGCATGGGCTGAGGAGGAGTCTTGGTAGATTTAAAGAAGAGAAAGGAGAAGAGGGTTAGTAAATGCACAGGAGGCACCTCTGCCTTGAGAAGTCACTGAGCCACAGATGGCTGTACAAGAGTAGCCAAAAGCCCTGTCATCATTTCACAGAATCACAGAATGGTTTGGGTTGGAAGGGACCTCAAAGTCATCTAGTTCCAACCACCTTGCCATGGGCAGGGACACCTGCCACTAAATCAGGTTGCTCAACCCCCCATCCAACCTGGCCTTCAGTACCTCCAGAGATGACAACTTCTTCCAGGCATCCACTCTGGACTGCCAGGTACTCTTCTAGATGTTCTTTTGTCCTGAGCTAATGGACACTTCACATTCTTCTGTCTCTGTCTACCCTGGGATTGAATACACCAAAAAGTTTCATAGCAGCTGGAGCACAATCCATCTCTGCCAGCCTAGGAGTTGCCCAAGGTCACTGAAAATGTTAATGGCAGAGCTACAAATAAAACAGAATTGTCTCACCACCTACACTCATTCTGATGAGTCAATCTTGTCTGTGCACAGCAGAGCAAGGAGATAATTACAAGCCATGGAGACAGCAGAACTCCCTCACCACAGCACAGCTACAATTTGCACGTGGACACTTATTATCTGTGAATTGTTGTGAAGACAGTGACCACTTCAGGGCTGACAGCACATCTGGATGACTAACAGTGCCCTTAAGGGAACCAGATATGAATGATAATGCCATCACTCATATCAAAAAGAATACTCTGGTATTAAAAAAGCACAGGAGTTCATGATAGCCAGTGAAGGTTGTGGGTTTTTTGGCTCAGGGTCAACACTAACACCTTAGTGCTCATGCTAGAGTAAACTGTCTGTTTGCAGGTAAGAATCAGTGCAAGATATTCTCACAGACAACCTGCACAGGTACTAAAAGTTAAAGGTATCACTTCTAAGAGTTTTGGGGTGAGGTTGGAGCAAAAATTGTTTTCTCACCTATCTTCTTTCATTTTTTTTCTCTGCCACTATTAAAATACACGTTGTGGGCTTCAGGAAATTCTAGATGGAGACATACAAAATTTCAAATCTGTTACAAATTGAGGATTTTAAGATTTCAGGAGTTGTTTGCCACGTGTAGAAGGAGGGGAAAGTGTGGATTTAGGGATCAAAAGACAATGCCCTTTTACATGGAGTGGTGCCTCTTGGTTAACAAACTGCATGGGAAACTACTGAATAGAAAATAGATCCTACACTCTGACATTTTATGCAAGGAATGATAGAAATATATAAAATATTCAGACATCTCTTGCAAGTATCTGATTTCTCTGGTGTTATGTGAGAGCAAAGAGCAAAGTCTGTTTTACTGCTGTAGAAGTAGAGAATTCTGTTTTATCTAAAATGGCCAAAGCACTTATTACACAGAACAACAGCTGCATAAAAAAGGAGAAGAAAAAAGAAAATGGAAAAGGCTCTGGCACATGACAAAACTCCAGCTGAGTATCAATAAGACTCACCAGGAGAGAAAGGGGACGAGAAGTCCTTTCTCTGAGAGAAGCATGGAGCATCTTACTGTGGCAAAAAGACCAGGATCTTCACCCAGAAAGATGGAGACTACCTCCCAGTTCTAACTGCCAGAATCTTAATAAAAAGTTAAGTGGGTCAATTTAAGCTGAAGGGACTCAAATCTGCCACGTGAGGTGAAATCCTCAGGTGGTAACAGCAAGCCCTAAAAGCCTCTGGGCACAAGTGGTACATGGATTTACTGACACTGACTTGAATAGATTTTATTCCCTGACCATTGAGCATCTTTTTCATCCTAAAAGGCTCAAACTGAAATTGTATTTCCCCAATGTACCTCCTAGGAATAACTGAACTGATTTTGCTGAAATTACCCCCAAAAGTTGATGCACAAAGATGATGTGTAAGGATTTTCTGGGATTCATATTTCTGCTCAGTTTAGTACACTCGCAAAACAAAACCCCAAGGAATTAGAAAATGCTAAACAGCTTCAACCATAACTGGTATCTCCACAGGAAATAAAAATCATCCACACGTGTTCATACTTCTATAGCACTGTATGGCCCAGAGATCTCAGAGGACTTAACAGATCCAGGCCTCTGTGATCTCACAAGCTTTGTCATCCTTTCTTGGCTTTGAGGAGAAAAATGGTCTTCAAATTAGTGTAGCTGCTCATATCAGAGGGAGGGGCTACTTGCTTCCATGAAATTAAAAAGTAAAATCATTATTTAAATCAAAAGTTGTCCACCTTTAAATGAATTTATGTACTTTTGCAAACACCAAGTACATGAGTCTGTAAGCAGAAATCTCACTGGCTAGAATCACAGAGCAGTTTAGGCTGGAAGGCCATGGAATCCTAGAATCCTTTAGGTTGGAAGAGACCTCCAAGATCATCCAGTCCCACCATCAAGCCAACACTATTGAGTCCTCTGCTAAAACAGATCAGAATCTGTCAGGGCTGGAAGGGACCCCAAGGATCCCCCAGTTCCAACCCCCCTGCCATGAGCAGGGACACCTCCCACTAGATCAGGCTGCCCAGAGCCTCCTCCAGCCTGGCCTTCAAGACCCCCAGGGATGGGGCCTCAACCCCCTCCCTGGGCAACCCCTCCCAGGCTCTCCCCACTCTCCTGGGGAAGAACTTCTTCCTCACGGCCAGTCTGAATCTGCCCACTTCCAGCTTTGCCCCATTCCCCCCAGTCCTGCCACTGCCCCACAGCCTAAAAAGTCCCTCCCCAGCTTTCCTGTAGCTCCCTTCAGATCCTGGAAGGCCACAAGAAGGTCCCCTGGGAGCCTTCTCCTCTCCAGACTGAGCCAGTTTATGGTCTCTGAAGGCCACCTGCTCCAACCTCTCCTCTCCCCCTCACACCACCCCTTGCTCAAAGCAGGGCCAGCTTCCAGCAGATCGCTCTGGAATATGTCCAGTCAGGTTTTCATCTCTCCAAGGATGGAAGTTCCACAGCCTCTCCAAGCAACCAGTAGTGCTCTGCCCCTCACCTTGCTCTAGCAGAGCAAAGTCAGTCTCCAGGAGACCCATTTCAGCTCTGAAACCACAGGGCTTGTGGCACTGCTTTTTCAGCTGGGACTCAGCTCTCTGCACAGTCACAGGCAATGGCAGAAATGCACTTTCCATCCCACTAAAACTGCAGCACAAGATTCCTGATTTGCTTAAAAATAAGAGGATTGCAGGATTTTATTATGTATATGTGATCAGAGCTTATTTCAACATAAAACCAACATCTCATACTGTCTGCATTTAGGCCATATCTGGGGCTAAACTATAGCAGTGTCTCTATCACCCAATGGCCAAGAAGAGGGATCAGAAAAAAAGGAAAGGAGCCCCACAGGTTGAAATGAAAATAAATATAATGAAACAGGCAAACTCCTTCCAATGCCAGTGTCAAGTACATGAAGTTATACTCCGTGATCACAACAAACAGGAAGGAAATCCTCAGGAGAAGGAGGATTTAGTGGAAGCAAGAGGTGTCTCAGAAATATTTCTGCTAAAATAGAAGTGAGGGAACTGTTAACTGTGTTAAATTTTAAATTTTCAGTACTAGGGTTCAGGATAACAACCAGCTGCTTGGATGGGAGTGAGAAAATATCCATCCACCTCCCAAGCTCACATCTCAGCCAGCCTGCTGGCACGTTCCACTCAGCTTTTGCATGCCAGCTTTGCAATGTGAAATATTGAAACCTAATCCTCACATCTTCCCGTTCATACTGCTGCTAAAGGGAATGTGAGTGTGGAGCAAATTCCACAGGCAGGGACCCACGTGTGTGAGATTCTCAGGAAGAAGGATGTGCTCTGGTTGTGCAGCTGCTTTTAAAGCAGCTTTTGCACGCTGGGTGCTTTGCTGGCCTCATTTCTACGCGTGTTCCTCTTAAGGAACTACTGTGTAGTCATTTTATTCTGACATAAATCTGGCCTGTCACTCACTTGGCTGGTCCCATCCTTCTTGTTCCCAGCTGCTCACACCCACTGCCTCCCTCGTGCCAAGTCAGTCACTCATGTACTCGAGCTGTAAATCATATCAGGGGACCCAT
>NW_008619578.1:0-2527 GCF_000691845.1 Merops nubicus | reverse complement strand
GCTGAAAAACAAAATCTTTTCCCCAGTTTGCTGAGTTAAGGTTGGCTTTGTGCTATGTTGAACCTGATCTAATTCTGTCCCATCCCCTCATTGTGCTGTCCACAGCATGCTAGAAGACAAATTCACCCCAAAAAAAGAGTCTTTTTTGAGCCAGATCACTCATCCAGTTCACCACACAGCCACTTCAGTAACAGCTCGAGGGTAAGCAACAAGTTTTTGGGCCTGAGATGTAGGTTCCTCAATTCAACAGTGATGGTTTAAATACACTGGTTTAACTCTTTATCTCTCAGAAGTACTTTGTCAGGTACAATATTAATAAATGAGTTCACAAGAGCATATAAATCATGACCTTGCAAGCTTTTCAGCATGCTACTGTAGTAGAGGATGCTGTTTTCTCCTTCTTGGCTTGTTCTCATCTCTTCAGTGGGTGTCTGTTCAGTATCAAACTCAGAAATACTGACCTATATTAACTTCAAGCTATTTTTAAAGTCCTGTAAAGGAATCCTTCACATCCTTGTTGTAATCAGTAGGATGCTAGAGAGAAAGTGAAAATCTTAGCCTACTGACAGATGCTACAGTTGTTTATGAGAAATACAGAAGGTTTTATGTTCTAGTTTGCAAAGACTAATTAGTTTTCTACAAAAAAAAACCCTAGTTTTCTAGTTTCTTTAGCCTGGTTTGTAAAGGCTGTCTGTGTAAAGTACAGGAAAATAGCGCACACATAAAGTAGGAGGCCAGTAAGCTTAGCAAGGAGGTTTGCAAATGTGACACCCACCCAGAAGAAGGGCCAGAAGGAGGATCTGGGGAACTACAGAGCTGTCAGTCTGACCACAGTGCCAGGGAAAGTTATGGAGCAGATCCTCTTGAGTGCTACTACACATCACATCCAGCACAGCCAGGGGATCAGGCCCAGACAGCACGGGTTCAAGAAAGGCAGGTCCTGCTCAACCTACCTGATCTCCTTCTCTGACAAAGTGACTCACTTAGTGGATGAGGAAAAGGGAAAAGTGTTGATCTGCTGGAGGGCAGGAGGCTCTACAGAGGGATCTGGACAGGCTGGATCAATGGGCCAAGGCCAATGTTTTGAGGTTCAACGAGGCCAAGTGCCAGCTCCTCCTGCACTTGGGTCACAACAACCCCAGGCAATGCCACAGGCTTGGGGAGGAGTGGCTGGGGAGGGCGCCGGGAACAGCCACAGGCTTGGGGAGGAGTGGCTGGAAAGTGCCTGGGGTGCTGGTGGACAGCCAGCTGAACATGAGCCAGAGTGTGCCCGGGTGGCCAAGGCCACCAGCATCCTGGCCTGGGTCAGAAACAGTGTGGCCAGCAGGAGCAGGGAGGTGATTGTCCACTGGTGAGGCCACACCTCACTACAAGAAAGACCCTGAGGTGCTGGAGTGGGCTCAGAAAAGGGCAGTGAAGCTGGTGAAGGAGCAGCTGAGGGAGCTGGGGCTATTGAGCCTGAAGAAGAGCAGGGTGATGGGAGATCTCTACAAATACTTGAAAGGTGTTTGTAGAGAGGTGGGTGTTGGTCTCTTCTCCCAAGTAACTAGCAATAGGACAGGAGGAAATGGCCCCAGGTTGTGCCAGGGAATGCTTAGGTTGGATATTATAACAAATTCCTTCACTGAAAGTTATCAAGCACTGCAACAGGCTGCCTGGGAGGTGGTGGAATCACCACTTGTGGCTAAAAAGTCGTGTAGAAACGGTGCTTAGGGACATGGTTTAGCAGTGGATGTGGTAGAGTCAGGTTAATGGTTAGACTTGATGATCTTAAAGGTCTTTTCCAGCTTAAATGGTTCTAATTCTAGAATTCATTGTTCAGATAAGCAGCCTTGTGGTGTTTTAATAGATTGGAACAGAATGAGCTTAGTGGGGGAGAAGAGTCTTTGATCAGACTTTTGCAAGGTCATTGTTATCTTAATATGTAAATATGGAAGTGACATAACTCATGTTTTATCTGGAGTTCAGGATACTCCAGCTGTATGGAGGACAGATATAAATGAACGAGCTTGGTTAACAAAAAAATCTGTTAGCTTGGTAATTTGCCCAAGATTATTTTATTTATTAGCATCAGTAAAGGGCGTGGGCTGAATTTACAGCTCAACAGCCCAGCTAACTACTGTCAAAAGGCAGCCTTGCTTCTAGGGTGCCCGGACACATGCTCCTGACATCTCCTCCGTGCCAACACCGGGATCCATTTGATGCCCCACTGAGTCACTTCAGGCAATTAAACCTCAGAAAAATGAATCCCATAAAAATAATACTGATTAATCTTCAGCCAGTTTGTCCTTGCGACCTTCATAATAAAAACATCTGTACACAATTGTTTTCAAATCTGATACAGACAGAACCATTTGAAGGTCGTGGGAAGGAATACTTTGTATCTCTGATGCCATCAACAGGCTGGAGAAGGGGGAAATCTGACCAACTTTACAGTTGTAGGGGATATGAAAGTTCGTATCTTATGTTCTACATAATTACATTTCTATAATTAAAAAAAAAATGTGAAAATGTAGGTAAACTTTTA
>NW_008619577.1:0-21276 GCF_000691845.1 Merops nubicus | reverse complement strand
GGTCCCAGTACCAACCCCCCCAGCAACAAAGATGGAGTGCTTTATTCTATTGCTATTAGATATTAACATGAAAGTAGTAGCAAGACTACTAAAGAACATAAGTAAGTCTTCTTGTTGTTAAAAACCAACAAGATAGTCCACCCCTTCAACAGAAGTACTGACTGGTGCTTCTAAACAAGACGGTTAGCTTCCAAAAACTTGAAATCAACTCACTTGCTTATGAACCAGGAAACGATTACAAATCTACAAACCAAATTGAGATTCATGTGATATGGGCCAGGGAAGAACCTGACTCTCACATTGGGAAGTACCACATAATTACAGCTATTATTCACCTATTTCACGGGAAGTAAAACTGCTGAAGTTTGGAACAAAAATTACTTAACAGTGCTGTGGAAAGATCTAAGCTCAATAACAGCGCAGGAAAAAATAATTGATTCTTTGTAGCTCCAAAGAATGGGCTGAAGACAACCATACACTTTGCCTGTGGGTGCAAACTGCTGAAAGTTCAAGTCGTCTACTGTAGTTCTGTCAGCAAAAAACACACATTGTCTTTCTCTTCTACAAGACACAATGTGCCCCAGGCTATAAACCATTGTACTAATGTGTATCTTAAACTGTCTTAAAAATTGAGTTCTTTAGAAAAGTGGGTGTTAAACTATTCAGCAATGCGTGTTTGGGTTGAAGAGAGATGAGCCAGGTAACAGAGAAAAATGTTATCCCTAAAACAAAACAAATTCAGTGAAATTAATATAAACAATGGTGGCCATTCCTGAAATCCTTATTCTACCTTTATTTCTTAAAAAAAAAAAAAAAACAAGTTTTCAACCAGGATGAAAATGGAAAATAATTTTAGGATTGTACTTGAGTTGAGAAATTGAAGGTACACATACATGTGGCTGAATGATTTCTTTAAAAAAAAAAAAAAAAAAAGCAGAGGCCAGAAGTGAGCATTTTGAATAAAAGTAGTCATTTTCAAAAGAACTAAACAGCCAAGAGATCTCTTTGAACTCTTGTAGTGTGTATATTTTCAAAAGAACTAAACAGCCAAGGGTTCCCTTTGAACTCTAGTAGTGTGTATTTGAGGGATGCCCCGAAATAGCTGTAGTGAATCTCACATTTATGTTGTCTAATTGTTAATTTAATTAAAGATTCACTAAACTGACAAAAAAGAAAGTAAATAAATTAAAATATCTCAGTCTCTTACAGGAAATCTTTGAAATTCAGCAGGGGCTGGGGAAATGAAGGTTGCATTTCTTCATCCTGTGAAGCTCCATTCCATTTTTGCCAAGATACAGTGGTCTGAAGACTGCTCCTTCCATACCTTACTGTTTGAAGGCTATGCAGGGAAGTTGCTTCTATGTGGCCTTTTATATAGGATTTCTCAGCCTTGGAATGTGTACCTTTCAATTTCAATAAAGTTTTTATTTGTTATGTTTCAGTAAGATACACGGGTTTTATCCACACACTAGCTGGAAAAAAGCACAAGAATCAATACAGCTAATGCATATTTCACTGAATTTGGCCTCTTGAGGAGAACAAGCAATGTCATTTTTGCCAGCAAAATTCTGCTGAAACACAGATGTGAAGATATATAAGGGAAGTTAAACTGTGGGAACACACTCAATTTTCTTGGAAAAGGCAATAAAGAATGACAGTGTGCAGTATCTGTTGCTTCAGACACAAAGTAGTGCTCATAAGCCTAAGAAATTGGTTGTGGGATTTTTTTTTCCCCAACAGATCATCCACTTTCATAAAACTTATTCCCTTTCCCCCTAAGCTTTGTATTCTTTTTCTTCTTTCATGCCCTTTTCAGAGTATATAAGCTCCAGTAACCATCAATAATATTGAGGTCTCCCCCAGCATGAGTCAGTCTTTTGAATACTCCAGTACTCACTAATGAAGCTAAAATTAACTCAGCTTTACAGTATGGTGGACTTTAATAACTGGATAACTGTTTGCTTCTTAAGCTCCAAACAAAATGAAGAAAGACAGGACCTACTGAAGTTCAATTTCTTGGATCTCTGTTCTGATGTTAGGTTTGATTTTTTTGTTGTTGTTTTGTTTTGAGTTTTGTGGGTTTTGTTTGTTTGTCTGTTTTTTAATGCTGAATAACATCTTCAGGGGTATTTGTTCTGAAGTGATAAGCACCTTTCTTCCAAAACTTATTGAAATGAAGTATTACTTCTTACAGGCACAGCATCTAATTGACTGTAACAGGACCTTTAGTGAGAATGGTCACATCACCTTGGCTGAGTAACCTCTCCTGCAAAGTTCGTGGCTTATAATCATTATTTACTTGTGGATGATAGGAATTGATTTAGTACTTGTGAAAAACATCAAATCAATTAGCTTTGATGCCTAAAGATTGCTGTCCAGCCAATGAGGATATAAGCATGGAATAAGCTGCAACAATGACTTTTGTGACTGAGGATGGTAAAGATCAGGGGCATGGACATTTCTTTCCACAGAGCACAGCTGATCTGTGTGAGATAAGAATTTAATTCATTATGTAGCCCTTCTCATGGTCTCCCTGCTGAGAAAGCAAATTTAGGGGTGTATTTTGTGTCCATGCAAGGTAATGGCAAAAAAAATTATATCCCCACCTATTTGAACAAATTAATAGTTTTCTTAATAGGACATCTTCAGCAGGGAGAAGGCAGATTTGGTTGCACTGGTAACCTGCTCTGCATCACTGTTTCAAGAAAAGGAATCGGAGCTTTGCATCTACCTACCAAATCAGTTTTTACTATTAATTTTATTTTATTTAATCCTTGGGTTTTAAAATTTCATTCAACATATTCAGTAAACAAACAAACAAAAAAAAATTAAAACTCTATTTTCTTCTGAATGCAATTTTTCTCTTGAAATGCTTTTTTCCCACTAGGCTTCCTGCTGAAAATTTGCTGTGGGACTCTCCCTGCCTCCCTCCTCAGGCCCCTCACCTCTTACAAGGCTGCCTTTTAATTAATTAGTTACTTTGTTTTGTATATTTTTATTTAATTATTTGTTTAAATGTTATGGTGTGTGCTTTGAATTGATCACCCCTATACAATCTGAAGCTGAGTTTGCTGTGGCACTGAATGAATTTCTTCTGCTATTCCCTCAAGACATTGCTGCAAACAGTCTTGCAGTTGGTAAAGATTCAAATGATAAAAGAATTCACAACAAAAGATAAATTAATTTTTCCTAAAGCTCAATGCCATCAAGACCATACACTGTTTCTCTTTTTCTCACTTCCAATTTCCACTTACTTAGAAAAATAGGTTTCTATTTATTTGGACTAATATGAAAAGAACATTGTCATACAGACAGCTGCAATACTTAACAGAACAAATGTGCCTTTGTCACCAGTGTTCCTTTTTAGCCACCCTTCTAGCCACTAACAACAGGCTTAAACCAAGTGGTGCTATTTTAGTCTCAGTGTAATTTTCTTGATCTGCAAAGAAACACCTTTTACTGTTCAGTTAAAAGCAAATTGACACTTCCAGCCATTTTATGTTGTAAGTTTGTTTCTTTTCATGATCTTTTACCACTTTGCTCTCACTAAATTTTCAAAGCGATAAATTTCTTTACATCTTTTATATTACATATGGTTTTGCTGATGTTATTGTTTCAGTTCTATAGAACAGTAAAAGAAGACAGAAATATTCTCTTCGCAGCAGAAAAGATTAGCAGGAATATGCAGGCACAGAAATACATGAGAAGCAGTAGAGAATGTTGCTGCACTCAGACCAAAATACTCAGTGATGAAAATTTCTGATACCTCTAATGCCTGTGCCTGGCTCTTATTTCTACCTAGTGTACTTCTTAGCCTTGATGTGCACTGGAATCCTTTTCCTTTTCAAACAAGGCACATGATGATGGACTGTGATTTATTTAGAACTTCCTTAGCTCCCAGAATGAGTTTAGATGAAAATCTGTTCCATTTCGCTGCAAGCCTTCCATTCTGATCTTAACTATGACAAAACGTCCTTATCCATTTTCTACGTAGTCATTTGTGTTCTACTACCCAATGGATACTATCAACTGAGCTGTAAAGTTACCTGTAACCACAACAATATCACAGAATTATAGACTTTGGGACAGAAAAGAAATAGCAAGCAGGTCACTTCTTAGCTGTGCTATATTACAGTGTTTTGCAAAACAGTGTATTTCCTGTTCCTTTATCTAGTCTAGTTTTAGGAATCAAGTGTTGCTGTTTCCCTGGGGAGTCTATTCCACAGTCTATTGTGTTATGTGTCTTTTATGGGATTTTTAATACTCTGTGGGCTTTTTGTATTGTTTATATTTTTTTAAGTTAAAGAAAAAAATCACATCCATTTCTAAACTTACACACTTAAATCATTTTGCAATATCACTTGAGTGATTATTCCAGAAGCCAATTATGGAAGAATTGTTACAATCTTTAGTTAATGATTTATTTGCAGGTGGTACTTTAGTTAGAAAGTCAGGCTTTAGTTTTGCTTTCTAAAATGTTGTTTAAATGTTTTCCTTCCTGAAACACTGGCCTTAGATTTTGCCTGAAATTACTTTCTCTCTCAGTTAATGCAAACAAGCAGTCCAGTTTTGCAAATCACATCTTCTCTTGTATATTTTCATTAAGTCTGAAACATCATCAAAAAGATTGTTTAGGTGTTTCTTAGTATTCACTTCCTGCACTGAAACTGGACATTTTTGCCACCAAGCTCTGCCAGAACAGTACATATATCTAGAACCTTTTCAGTCTTTCACACAACACAGTAATGCAAAGGGTCTTCATAGACCTCCAGCTCCTTTGTGCTGTTTGGGGTTGCAATTCAAGTTTCTTCTTCCACCATGTCACACAATTTCATTGTTATTCCCTTTGAAGTAATTTATATTCCTTTTATTCTAAAGCAGAGAAATTTTCTTGTCTCGGCCCTGAGAAGACTATCTGCATATCGTTGAAACCTACATGTGACCTTGATGATTGCTATCTGACATATCGCAATAAGGAACATGTCATATGAGATTGCAGCACCTATAAACCATTTTAAAAGAGAGCATCAAGGTCTGGAGAGAGGTGAACAAAGAAGGTTTACTTCCAACAGTCTGTAGTCCTGTGTTTTATCCTGGCTACTTGGACATAGGGAGACAAGATTCTAGATCATCTATACACCTAAAGTTTTGTTTGGTCCTTTTCTAGCCAAAGGGATCTCTATCACTGTGAGGAGAATCAGTGGCAATTGCCTTCATCCAGGATCTTCCCTTTGGGACTTACTGTCATAGACAAACTACCTAGGTTGTTAAGGTAAACTAGGCATGAATTTGGTGGTATTTTGGTGTCCCCTGTGGGCACTCCAAGAACACATTAAATGTGACTGTGCAACTTGCATTAAAGGACGTCTAAAAGCGGATAGAATAGATTATTTATTTTGAAGCAGGTATACAAATGCACATTGCAGACTAAAAGTTATTATCAACAAGAAATTAATAATAATTGCTATTTGAATCCCACCTGTATATAACCTTTGAACATCATGTCTGTATCTACACATAAGGATAAAGTAGAGTCATT
The DNA here is from genome assembly GCF_000691845.1 of Merops nubicus. Taxonomy (NCBI): domain Eukaryota; kingdom Metazoa; phylum Chordata; class Aves; order Coraciiformes; family Meropidae; genus Merops; species Merops nubicus. The sequence goes on along the minus strand of NW_008619577.1, from coordinate 15,737 downwards.
CTCTTCTCCTCTTGATTATTACAGCACTACATAACAAGAAAGTGTAATGCTGCCTTATTTCTCCAGGGATTGTAAAGACTATTAATAATCAATCATCTAGCAGCTTTGCCCATGTTAAAACAAGTGCAGAAAAGGCAAGACTCAATCCCTGCTGCCACCAGGGCCCCTGAGTGGCTGCTGGGTCTGGGGAGGAAGAGCTACTAGATCATAGGTCAAGGGCAGCACTGACTAGGTGGACAGGACCATCCAGTGCCATTCCCTACTCCTACCTACAATATTTCCAGGGTTAGATTATACTTTTCAAGCACAGTTGGTTGCCTGAACCTTAGCTATTAGCCTTGAGCATCTGAAATCACACTGCTATCTGGCAATTACCTCTTTATCATAGAATGTCTGGGCTGGAAGGGACCTCCAAAGGTCATCCAGTCCAACCCTCCCTCCCCCCCCCATAAGCAGGTACATCTCAAACCAGATCAAGCTACTCAGAGCTTCATCCAGCCTGATTTTCAGTGTCTCCAGGGATGTGTCATGTAAAGTGTGTGAAGTCCAGTAGCCCATTGTTTTTTTGTACCACTATGTTTGTTCTGGATATTTTTGGGGGGAAGGCTAAGGAATGCAAACCATTAAATGGTAATACCTTTCAGATCCTCTGAAGTTTCAATAAAAAGAAAATTAAGCTGTTTTAAAAGTCTTTAATGAAGTTATACAGTAAGACAATTATAATTAGCCAAAGGGATGTTTATTTCCTACTTTTGTATGCAGAGGTATAACTTGTGCTGTTGCTTCTAGTTCAGTTATAAGAGTGTCAGTAATGCCACTTCCACAACATTCCACATTTTAGAAAATCACATTATTGGCAAAAATTTGGGACGTTCTTGGAGAAAACCAGCTATTAGTCTCTGACATATACACTTACATGTTCAGAAGAAAGCTGATGCTATAGAGCCAATTTTACCATTAAATAACATTCAGAAATCAATCATTAGTTTGAGATCAATATTAGTTCATTAAATCTTGCTCAGGCTTTCCAACTATAATATAACAGAGCCTCTGGCTGTTGAGAGGGTTAGACGGTCCTTTGTGAGCTCCTTTATCTGGCTCTGGGAATGAAACTTCCAGAACAGAGTTCAGGATCACAGTACAGATGTCCCATATCTAGACTGGATTATTTGCATCATAAGGACACTGGTGAAGTTTACAGGAAGTGTCATTTAAACCTTTAACAGATGGGAGGGAAAGATTCTTTTTTATATTTAAGCTGGACTGTCTCACATGAAAGTCCCTAGTACATAACTTCAGAAGAGCAAAACAAGAGGGAAATAAGAAGATGAACTTAATCTTTTATTCCTTCCAAAGCCTGCCAATTTAATAAGACTTATTCCTTCTGCAGTTATAAGAACAATGTGATTAGTATGGAGAACTGGCATTCTGACTCCTTCTAAAACTGTATAAGAAATGAGGATGTGTTTTATACATCAAACTGCCTAACTCTTCTGAAAGCTAGAACTGGCCAAGCAACAATCAAAATATACCATTCCAAAATTTGTGTCTCCCAAAGGGTTTATTGGAAAAAGAATGAAAAGTAATGATTTCATATCAGTTTATTTCCAAAACCTCTTACATATAACTTCTTGTTTAATCTTTTCTTTAATTACATATTACACACTAAGGTTTAGTGCAAGTTATTGAAAATCAATAAGGTTATAAATGTAGTATGGGTAATTACTGCATAACTTGTATAAAATCTTATTTACATAATTCTTTTACTGGCAACTTGCATTTTAATTAACCTAGAATGAGTGCTTGAATGAAATTGTAATTTAGTGTGCTAAATTGAAAAAGTTGTCAAATCTTGCACTTAGTCATGCAACTGTGAGTTTCATTGTCTGTTCAGAAATATTGTGCAATTAAGATGAATTTAATCCTTGATTCCCAAAGTATTATATAAATCTTTGGGTTTTTTCATGGTAAATTGCATTTAAAACAGGTTAATGATCAGAAACACTGCCAAATTAATAAGTTTTTCTGACCAAACTTTCCCCAACAGTATTCTTACTCAATAGATAAAGATGTCATAAAACACAACTAGAAGAAAAAAAATTGATAAGTAGTAGTCACCATAACACCTTCCCAAATGTTCCATGCTGACACTGAAAATATGAATAGAAGCAATGGAATCTTGTCCTTCTGCTACTGTGATTATCAGCTACTTGCTTTTTACTATATAAACTAAAAGGTTAATTCCAACCTCAGAAGCTAGCTCTGGTAAACTCAATGTCAAGAACTTCCCTCGTTCTGGAGACCAGAAATTGGATGGAATTGTGCAAGAAAAGTGGGCTTAGCTCTTACTGTAGGAAGAAACTTGAGTCAGATTCTTACTGACCTGCTTTTGTTGTAGCATTTTATATATGAAAATCAAATACGTAAAATTTCCTTTCTCAGTTATCTCCTGCTGACAGTCCTTTGTATATTAATTTCCCCAAAACTCTGATTTTATATTAATGTTCATATTCTTGGAAAGAAATGTCTTAATTTTTTTTTTCCAAAATTTGCATTATAATATTGTTCAGAATACATTCTTAATATTCACCTGGAAAATACCAAAAAGAATATCTTATTTTATTCTGGTTATCTGTGCTCTGACATAATCAGTCCTTTCAGAAACCCCCTAAAAATGTAATGTCTTTTAAAAGGACAATCACATTTTAAGTCACATCTTATTTATAGCTTTCTGAGCTTGTGAATATATTGACATAAATATTTAGGTGAAGTTAATTAATAGAAAGCAATTGCTTTATAAGACATAATACAGGAGATTTACTGTCACAATTCAGCAAAACAGACAGACAAATACCATCTCTTTCACCTGATATTCAGTTTGGGGGCTGAGATTTAGACAAAAGATATAATTTAGTTATTCCAAGGCACTTCCATGTCAGTATATACTCCACTAGATGTAATATAATTTGTCTGCTACACTATTTATACAGCATGCTCCCTAGCACAACATTCCCTTTAGACAGAAGGTGCTGACATACCAAAGAAACAAGCAACAGGCATTTGATCTCTGTTTATATTGCTTTTCTCAGAAAAACAGGAAAGCAAATTCAACAGAGATTTGGTTGCCACTCTGCGAACATAACTCCTGACTTAGGGGGTAAGATGGAATATTGTAGTTTTACTGTCTCAACAAATTTAAATACAGTGTAGTCTTTAAAAAGAAAAATATTCCAGAACATACCTTTTCACATTTTCAGTTCAGGTGCATGTCGATTAAGTTGTTTTATAGTTTGGACATGATGCATGGCATTTTGATGGTTGGACTTGATCTTGGAGGTCTCTTCCAACCTAAATGATTCTATGATTCTATGATTTTAGCCTAGCAAATGTGGGGTAGATTTTTTTCAGAAAAGAAAGAATGTAATGACTTCTTTAATGGCTTCACTTCTGTTTTAACACAGCATCCTGTTTGTAGAATTTCTTCAATATCTATCTGTTTGTCTGTCTATTCATCTATCCATATACAGCCATTGTCTTTCAGCCTAACTCAGTGATTGCAGTAGAATTATGCTGCTTTAAAGCAACAGAAGAATTGTATTCTAATTTTATTGATCATGTTTTTTAATAAAAGAAACCTAAACTATTAAAATAAAATACTTTACAGACATAGCAGATATGTATACATTTACACAGATGTGGTGGGTTAACCCTGGCTGGGAACCACATGCCCACCAAGCCACTCTATCATCCCTCTCTCCCCTTTCCTCTCCCTTCCTCTGCAGAGCAAAAGGGGGAAGGAAAGTAAGGTGGAAACAAAACCCTTGTGGGTAAAAACAAAGGCAATTTAATGAGAAACAAAGCAAAGCCAAGCAATGTTGCACATGAAAGTGAAGAGGGAAAAAAAAATCAAAGATTTATTCTCTACTTCTCATCACCAGGCAATGTTTGGCCTGTCCCTTCCTGGGGAGCAGGGCTCCAATATATGTAGTGGTTGCTCTGGAGGACAAGGTAGTTGGTTCCCCCCATTTTTACTAGCTTCATGGTTGAGCTGACGTCATATGGTATGGAATATCCCTTTGGTTAGTTCAGGTCTGCTGTTCTGGTTATGTCTCCCACCGGGTGCTGCCCACCCCACCCCACTGGGGGTGTGGAATGTGAGAAAGAGCCTTGGTGCTGTGTGAGCACTGTTCAGCAGTAGTCACAACATGGACATCATCAACAGCCTTCTAACTCCCAACACAAAAGTGCTGCACCAGGAGGGCTGCAATGGGAAAATCAGCTCAGTAGACCCAAAACTGTAGAAAATATGAAAAATGAGTGAGAATAAAAAATAATCACAGTACTCAGATATATACCATATTAGAAGAAAAAGGTCAAATAAACATGATGGAAAGAAAAACAGACAGAATAGGCTCCACTAGATAGACCATTTCCTGCAAGCTTTCCAAATAGGTTGATTTTTTTGGCTCATTGGTGTCACTAGCTTTGGCTGTTAGAGCTGTGATGAATAGCATTTAAACCAATAGTTCAAAAGCCATTTCCAGATGGAAGGTTTTTGTACTTTGCAGATAAATATCTAGGTGTGTATACTGCAAAAGCAAAACGCAAACCCCAAAAAAGCTGAGTCTTCTGAACCATAATCTTAGTTATGAGTGAAATCAGTTTCTTTCATCTGTGAAAGCACAATTAACTATCAGACGAAAGTTTTAAGCATGTGTTTGCAAAATGTAGTAGGATGTTCATATAAATAATGCTTCTCTTCTGAACGACACTCCTCTTCCCTTTGCTATGTTGAATATTAAAGTTAGTGCTCAAGCACAGTTATAGGCTTACTATAGGAAGTAAAACTGAAGATTCATAATTAAACTAATCACAGTCCTTGCTTGGGCAAAAAAATGCTTATCACCAGAGGAATGGGGTAGACCATACATGGGTTTCAGGGTTTTGCTGTAATACTACTTGAGAGCTGAGAAGTTTCCTATGGCTGAGCAACTCAGAAATTTGCATACGATAATGTGAGTTGCTCTGGAGATTTGAAAGTGAATCTGTAAAAACCAAAAACGCTTCAAATTATATGATCAAATGAACGCCGTAGTTATCCATGTTTAAAATCTGTGTAAGATCTCTTAAAGGATAAGTAACTGCTTGGTAGATTGGAGGTCAAGACTTCACTCACAGCCAAGCCCTATACATTTGTCAAAAAGGAAAGTCAGTTTGGAATAGCAATACCTGGGATAAAGTTTGGCACATAATTAACTGATCTATTAGATGAATAATTAATTTTTATAAGAAAGAGGTCAACTTTTTCAAAGGTTGATATCCAGTTTCTATTGCTTTCTAAAATGAGCAAATAAATATTTTGTTGGAAAATGGAAAAGCTTAGTATATTATAGTTTGCAACTATAGCATTAAAGAATTTGTACCATTGCCTATGTCTGCTTCTTTGATGAACATTTGTTTATGAGAAGAACAATGAATGACAAGTCTAGTTGCTGTCTAGTTGACTTTTCTGTTTAAAGAGCATCAGCTCTTTCATCAGTTTTACTGGTAGACCAAGACCTTAGAATGGGAGGAATGTAGGACAACATGCTGCATCTGTAGGGCTAATCTGCGTGTTCTCTCCTTCCCTCCTTGCTTCATCATGGTCACTGTGATGTAGCAGGTGTTTTTTTTCCCTGCTTCAGGGGGAGGCCAGAAGATGGTTTAGCCTTGAGAAGACTCTAGAGAAGTTTCATGAGTTCCAAAATTTATTCCACTGCTGCAGCAGCTCCTTGAAAGTCCACAGAAAAATACCAAACATCTCCAGATATTCCAAAAATTTCTGTCAAAAGTGTAAGGCCCACTGATTCATAGTTATGCTTTGTTTCATGCTCTTATTTTAATTACAATGATTTGGGATGGTTTAACTTGAATAAGGAGGTATTTAGTAAAATACAGTACTGCAAGACTTAAAATAATAGTATCTTCTGAGCAAGGTCGATATCTTTTTGCTTCTTTGGCTTTTTGGTTTGTTTTGGTTTGGGTTTTTTTGTAGGTGGTTTGGTGGGTTTTGTTTGCTTTTTTTTTGGGGGGGTGTTTTGTTGTTGTTGTTTGTTTGTTTTTGTACTTTTTTTGTTTGTTTGCTTTTTTGTTGTTGTTGTTTTGTTTTTAAACCAGTATCCCTGAAGATAACTTTAACTTGTGTTACTTTGAATCATGCCCAAGATAAAGAGCAGGAAATGAAAGCAGGCTAAATATTGTAAGTAGTATATTCTACAGCTATAATCTTTCATACACATGATATCCATTGCATTCCTTAATTTTAAAATGTACTATATTAGGATGTTTACCTGGAAATAAAAAAAAAAATAAATGTGGGTTTATAAGTAACTACAATATCTGAATACCACTAGAGGAATTAATTTAGTTAATGTACAGCTGCCTTTGTGTAAAACATCTACTGCTGTATACAAACAATAGCTGATATGGGCTTTCTGTTGTAGATGTCTGCCCAGTGGAGTCTTTACTGAGTTTTAATATGGCTTAAATAAAAAGGCATTAGGAAGTAATTTTAACTTCATCTAATTTTTATGAATATGTTCACCTAAAATTCCTGCAAAGATTAGAAAATTGCTGTTGCTGTATGATCCCAGATTATCAGATGGCATTCCTCCTAATGGTGTCTACTTATTTTCAGGGTATGAATTGAAGGATCATCTTGGTAGTAACTTGAATGATTTGGTTGTTAAGAACATTCAAACCACTTTCTACAGCTCGTGCAAGTTTTTTTCTTCTCTACTTTAGCAGTTAAAAATCTGTAACAAGTATAGGAGCTGTTCCTTAAACAAGGGAGACATCTTTTGTTTTCTACTACTTTTTAAAAGAACTCATAGCACTGCAATTTATTCCATTATGAGGGAATGCAGAATGAAGGGTAGTTTTCATGCATAGCTCATTCAACACCATTGTTTGAGAAGGCACATTGACCAAATTGGAGCCTCCTGTAGCTGTTTGAAAGGAATATATGCAGACCAGGGTATGTGCTCTCCTACCCAAGTTCCTTGAATACCTTTGTCAGTGAGTTTCTGGGAGCAAAGGATCTGGGCTCTGCAAGGTATGCAAGCTCCACCCTCAAGGTCTTGGCCTCAGTTTTGCTTAGCCAAAGTAAAGGATTTCTTAATTCTGATACTACTGCAATACTAGCTCAGCATAGCCACTGTAAGTCTGGATCAAAAGAATCTTCCTTGTGTTCCCCAGCCATTTTTAAAGAAGTTTTAACAGGGCTATCCCTGATACCACACAGATATGTTTAGGGGGCACTTGTTCTTTCTGTGTCAAGCAGTCTGTTAAAAAATCTCTCTCTGCTCTATTTCTTCCTAGCTACAAGTTCAATACTTTTCCCTTAAAAGAGAGAGCTCTTTTAATACAATTACTCAGTAATGCACCAGCTGACAAAACTAAAAAATATGCCATGAAGTTCTTAAGCGTAGCTTCATCAAGATGCTTTAGTATGCATTAAGAACACTTCAGTGTACTATGACTTGTTGTTTCTCAGTGTGACATTATTGGCTTTTGTTTGAAAGTCACCAGGAACACAGAGTATTGAGTTATCTCAGCAACTGTTGTGAGTAATATTTTCTAACCTATTGAGATGCAGGGGGCAAAGTATAAAAATTAGTTTCTTGGGGCAAAGTTCTATTGCTCATCTAGCTGAAGCAAGGAGGTGTATATCTCAGCAGAGGTGGTGCACCTACCTGTTTTCATTCTACTGGTTTTATCAATGATGCACTGACAGCATGTGCAGGATAAGAAGAGTTTTTTAATACCCAAAAATGTTATGCCAACCAGGCCACTTCTCTGACTTTAACTAGATGAAATGCCTTCAGTTGGCAGCCAGCTGCGTGTAGGTTAGGATATATGCAGCCTGCTCAGTTCTCAGCAGGTAATCTGTTCTGTGAAAAGTACATTTCAGTTATAAAGAAAAACCCCTACAACTCATCTATTGTGGAGTGTAGCTAATGTCTCATTCATATACAGTCATAAACAGCTTTAAAAGCACATTGATTCTGTTTATTTTTATTTGAACGATGCTTGTATATTTGAACATGTAGTTATTTCTTGAAATAACCGGGAAACAGCAATCAAGAGAAAGCAGTTGATTAGCAATTTAAAGCAAAGCAAGATGGAAACATTTTTCATATACTGTCAAGATTTATTCCAAGTGCCTCCTGTTAAAATGGTATTGCTTACACTAGCAAGCTGAAGTGATTCGCTGCTGTATTAATACGTATTGCTGAGTATAAGTGAAATCTATATTCAGTTACATAAGACTTCAATGTTTTATTGTTGATAACCTTTTATTTGAACACGAGCTTTTTGTTGCACATGACATCATAGCCTATTAAAACATGAAACTTCTTGGATTAATATCAAAGTCTCCTCCTCAAGGTCAGTGGAATTATATTAACTTGAATTCCAAAAGAAGGCAGGAGAACAAGCACTCAAGCACTTTAGGTATTTTGAGGACTCAGACCATAGCTTTTTCTCCTAGTGATTAAAGACTTTCTAGATCGTGACTTGTCATTTCCGAGACTAATAATATTTAAACAACTGCCATGTACATGACATATATATTTAAATCCATGTAAGAGAGAACTAAAAAGGAAATACATAGAAATGTCACGAGGCTTCGTCATAAGAAATTTGTGGTTGATCATTGCAGATTTTGATATGTGTTTGCTGCTTTTGAAAAGAGTGAGCATTTCTATCTGGGAGTTCTATATTCATTATCCAGGACCTTATAAATAGAAAGATACTTTAAAAGATACTTTTTTTTGTTTGTGTAATAAATTGTTTTTATTCTTCAAGGTAATGGTTATTTTTCAGCTACAACCTCTAGTCAAGCTATGCAAATGTGTGCAACTTGCCTCTCACGAGCTACAAGACATTAAGCCAGTTTAAAATCTGGGTTGTCTTTCCCAAAATCTGATCTGTACTGCAAAAAGTGACACTGAAGATGATTCAGAAAGCACCATTCTCAAGTCATAATACATAGCAGCACTCTGAGGATATCTTCTGCTGACTGCTTGCCCAATATAAAATGGTGTTATCATTAACATGCAAACCAGCATCCAAAATCGTTCCTCCACTGCCACATGGTACACCAGAGATGCAAAGTGCCACACAGCTGGAGGGAGAAACAAGTCAATTCACTCACCCACTGCATAGGATGGGAAGAATGGAGCACGCTGGCCAAGGAACCACACCATAGGAGATGGAATCAGACATAGACAAGGAGTCCAATTATGTAGCAGTTTCCCAGAGAGACATTCATGATCTTGTCCCACCATCCTAAGAACTCCACTTGCTGTGAAGACTCAGAAAGCCCTTTCAATAGTCAAAACCCCCACACAGCACATGCACTATGTAAACAAACCACCCAACTCCACTGCAAGCACAGTCAGTTCTTACAGAGGTGGCTTCTTGCCCCATCTCCAAGTTAATGTGTAAGGTGGGGCCACCTGGTGGTAATCTCCTAATTCCAACCCAAGGCTGGCCAGACCCTGGGTGAAAACCAGTCAGGAGGGTCTTTTTTTGCCTGGTTGTGGACATCATACATATGCCAACCCTCATTCAGGGCTGGGGGTTTAACCCCAGCACTTCACTCGCCTGATTTAAATAAGTTTCCACGTGAAATCATAAAATCATAGAATCATAGAATGGTTTGGGTTGGAAGTGACCTTAAAAATCATCTAGTTCCAACCCCCTTGCCACAGGACCTCCAATGACATAAGGTTATGTAAGGCTCCATCTAAACTGGTCTTCTATTGTCCAGGCTGAACAACCCAAACTCTCTCAGCCTGTCCTTGTTGGAGAGATGGTCCACCCTCTGCTCATCTTCATGGCCCTTCTCTAGACCCACTCCAAGAGGTTTGTGTCCTTCTTGTGTTGGAGGCTCCAGAGTTGAACACAGTACTTGTCACGGATGAGTGGTTTTGAATTTTGTTTCCCATAAAATGAGTGAAATACACCTTATTCAGGTGAAAGCAACAACACAATTTATTAAGAATTTTTATCAAAGAATCAAGGTTCAATTTGGTGGCAAGGTCACTACATTACTTGTAATAAGGCAAAGTGATTAAAGAAAAAAAATATGATTACAGTATCTCTAGTGTCTGTATGATGTGATCAGTGTTTGGACACAGTAAGTGATTGGAATTGGACTAGGATGATTTGAAGATGAATGTAGTAAATGTGGCCCTCCCTTTGAGTAACCAGGTTTTCAGATTGGACGCCCTTGCTTTCTAAATTTCTTCTCAAAGAGAAGCCTAGGTGCGTCTAAATCCAATGTTAGACCCAGCCAACAGTTGATGACTAAGAATATCAGGGGAGTTTGGGATATTGTAGGTGAAAGGGGGAACCCTCCCATTAGGTCACGAGGTTCAGAATACATGCCCTTTCCCTCCAAACTCCTTGTGAGAATGAGGCGAGATCTACCCCTAGTCTCAGACCTAGTCAATGGTTTATATCTAAGGGTTTTGGAATATTGGGATTTCAGTGTAGTGCTTAGTGCAACTTTATGCCCCTAAGAGTGATGATAACAGAAATTTGAGAATATTAACACTAATGTGGTAACTAACAGTACCTATAGACTAACAGTACTTGTAAGGTAAAACACTTATCAATTAAAATCAACAATTGGTTATGGTAGCTATAATGATTCATGTAAGATTCAGCAAGAGTTGAGTGCTTAAGAAAACCCCCACACAAATCCATGTACAGCTGTAAAAGCTAACCTGTGATCAAAATATGGCCAATTTGTAGATTGTCATGAATGTGGGTATTCTGGCATTCTCAAGGCTTTTTGCCAAGGTTCTGAGGATGGTGAATACTCATGTCTGTCTTTGTTAGTTTACTACAAGCAGACTGTTGCTCCCTTCACCAGTTTTACCAGTGGACAGTCAGAGTCCTGGCCTGAGAGGTGTTCCAGCTCAATGAGAGAAGTTGAGACTCAGCCTGCTGAGATCCCAGAAAGCTCCAGTGGGTCTCATCTTAGGATCTGTATTTATACGGTTATAGGCTGATTGGCTCTGGTCAATACTTGCTGGTACTTTTCCATTGTGGCCATCAATCTTGTCAGGCTAACTTGACTTTTCTTGTCGGCTGAGATCTTTCTTGTCTCCTTTCTACCACATACAGGAATGACGGATAAAGCTGGTGGGTGCCCAGCTGACCGGTTTTGCTGACATTTGGGGAGAGGGGATAATTGTCTTGGTTCTAGGTAGATGCATGGTGTTGAGATGCTTCAACTGCTGAGGTGTACCCAGCTACTCAACCCATTTTATTCTGTGAGACAATGCAACAATAGTATTGTTTTTGCAATGTGACCTAAGGCTTAGCTCTGTGACAAAGAAGCCCAGGGGAGGGGCATCTGTGCCACCACAGTGCTCCAGCTGAGCTTTCACAAGAGTGAAGCAAAGCGGGAGAATCACCTCCACGGACCTACTGGGCATGCTTCTTTTAATGCAGCCCAGGATACGGCTGGCTTTCTGGACTGCACTTACACATTGTTGCCTCATGTTGAGCTTTACCTCAACCAGCATCCCCAGTCTTTCTCCTCAGGACTACTCTCTTTCTGTGCTCTGCCCAGCCTGTATTTGTGTTTGGGATTGCCCCAATCCAAGTGCAGGACCTTGCACTTGGCCTTGTTGAAGTTCATGAGGTAGACATGGGCTCTCCTCTCAAGCCTGCCAAGGTCACTCTGGATGGTATCCCTTCCCTCAAGCATGTCAACCACTCCACATGGCTTCATGTCAGCCACAAACTTGCTGAGGATGCACCCACTTCCACTGTCTATGTCACTGACAAAGATGTTAAACAACACCAGTCCCTGTCCCAACCCCTGAGGAACACCACTCATCACTGGTCCCCACTTGGATACTGAGTTGTTGACAGCAACTCTTTGAGTGTGCCCATCCAGTCAATGAAATGTTTTAATTTTTCTGTTCTCCTGAGTACTTACAACTACTGTGGGTACTTGATAACTGCAAGTCAGAATACCAAAAATTTAAGACTGTTTTAGTCAATGTTCTACATTTAGTCAGCATGAATGTGTAGAAGTGTCCAAGAGTACTTTTGATTATTTTAACTGGATACCTTATAAGTAATCTTTGTAATTTTTTTAAATTGAATATTAGCACATAAACACAAAGTCACGATAATAATATAAATGTAAAGTATTATCTTTTAACCCTCTTTTCCACAAACAGACAGGCTTCTGACTGCTAACAATGCTGCCAACAGGTCCAAAGCCAAAACTTAAAACTGAGATTGAGAAATAGTAAGTTTTGAAGAAAGTAAATGGGAACAAAAAATTACCATGGACCTTATGATTTTAGATAGAACATGAGTTATAAAGACAGATTCTGGTTTTGCCGTGTACCTGTTCATGCTCTTTCTTCCTTCAGCTGTGTGGAGACATTATTATCCTCTTCTGCATCAGTACCAGTTTTATATATGGGCCCTTCATTATATTCTGCCCCATCTTCTACTCTTTTTCAGCCCCACCAGATTATTCATGGCTGCAAGATCAGTTCTAAGGAAAACATATAAAGTACCTGGAAGACAAATGCTCTACCAGAATGCACCACTTTTAGTGTATGTCAAATTTTGTTTCTAAATAACTTGGCAGTATTCTTATTTTCCACCCCAGTGGTCTTCTTTAATTATTTCTCCTATTAGTGTATGTAGCTTTTGAGGTTTCTTTTTCCCCGTCTCTTTTCCTCCTTCCACTACTTCAGCTTGTGGCAATGGTATAGAATGCTGATCAGCAATTCTTGTCCCCAGCCAAGTACTAATTTTGGGCACCAAATGCTGACTGCACTTCTAAGAGAAATTTGCAGGCTGAGCAAACCTTGAAAGTACGGTAAAAGCATTTGATATGCAGTCGTTGCAGGTGCATCCGCCATTCAGCTTCTTTCTGTACTGAAAACTGTTCAGACAAGGATTTGCTTCAGCACTGATTGCACCAAAATGATATCCTATACTCTTTCTCATTTTAGCTAGTATTTTGGCCATATCAGCTGTACATTACAGTAATAAAACAGGCTTTACTGTACATTTGGGATGGTATACTGGTAATATGCAATGCTGAAGAAAGAGCTCGGTTATTACCGTAAAATACGAATCTTTGCATAACTCGTCACTGGACAAAATCCTTAGCTGGAGCACAACTCCTGGGAGATCAAGGGATCTCATGTTGGTGGAAGTCCAGACAACATTACATACGAAGAAGAATGACTCTTAATTGCCATGCACTTTTATGAAAAAACACATGCAAGGATAAATGTTTGATGAGGTTGGGTCCTGTAATCCTTTTTGCATTTGAAGTATGATTTAAGCGAACAGATGATTATTCAAAATTCTAACTACCAGCTTCTTTCTTGTAACCAAGTATTTAGGATTGTTAGCCTGTATTCACACCTGCAGTTCAAGAGTGGGTGTAAACTGAACCCATAAGGGACAAGCTCCTGTATGAAAACATAATCCTAGTTGTAAATGTGCCCCTCCTTGCTTAGGGACTAGGAATACCATTCTATGCTGATTTTAAATTTTTAATTTTTTTTTTCGGGAATCACACTGATGAAAATTTTGATGCCTTTCAGATCCTAAGTTGATCTATTTTTGTTACGATGTGAACATTTGACTAGGTTTGTAGGAAAAAAATATATCTATGGCTTTGCAGAAGCACACAAAATCTCTCATCACTGGTAATTTTCCATTTTCTAAAATCTTATTATTTTGTTTGTATTCACTACCAGAACATGAATGTTGCTTTATATCAATCATTTAATTTTCTGTTTCACAAGGAAAAACATAATTTTGTTTTAGTAATGTGTTACAATGGAAAGTCAATAGTAAGTAGGAAGATGGCAAATATGATAAAGTGTGTGCTGAGACAAATTTGACAGAAGTGATCTGTACTTTGCTTTCAAACTGCTTGCACTGAGAATGAGGTGCATGATTATTTGGAGTTGGACTTTGCACCTAACAGGTGCTTCTAGCCTTAAGATCTTGCAGGTTAGAGCATCACTTACAGCCAATAAATCAATATTATTCTTTCTTATTCACCATCTTTCTAAATTGTTCAGGAGAATGCATTTCAATCACGGGACCATTCCAACTTGAGATATTCTATGATTCTATGAACAGATACTGCTCTTATGAACCTTAAGATTTCTCTTACTATTTGTAGTTAAGGAAAGACTGATGACAATGTATATATTCATACTAATTTTATAGTCAGACCCATATAGTGATGGGGGCTCTGGAAAATGTATTTTAGATATGGTGCCAGATAAGAACACTGGTTTGGATACAATTATGGAATATGGGTACAATACATTTATGGTTTTTTCATCCTTACTGTCCTGGTTCTGTTCAATGATTTTATTTTCCAGCTAAGTGTCTTCTAACTAACTGCACTTTCTGAAGTTAATGGCATATTTTCTCAGACAGTGTCTGCTTCTAGCAGTTATAACGCTCCCTTTTAGAGTTACCACCAAAGATTGGTATGCAGAAAGGTTCTTGCTTATACTTGCTCCTTGTGAAGACCAAGCTCACTGTTAAATCTTGTGTACCACATTGGGGATGCAGAAAGTAGAAGGCCACACCTGCAGGAAGGAGCAGACAGGACAGGTGACCCTAAACTGGTCAATGCTCAGTGAGGTATTCCACCCCACATCCATCATATTCAGAATAAAGCTGAGGGATCACAAGGGTCAAGCTCTCTTCTCCAATGGTGGGCATTTGAGGAGGACTCTGTCCATTCTGCCTTCAATCCCAATCCATGTGTTCCTGAATCCAGTTCCGAAATACATCTCCTGAATCCAGTTCCTGTCTGCTACTGACTCCAGTCTGGGACTTTCTCCAGTGTCTGCTCCACAGCATCACTGATGTAATTCTCATCTGAGGTTTTGTATACAACTGTATATATCTCATATTATTATTTTCATTAAAGCTGTCCTAGTTTTCTAATACATAACTTTCTCTCACTTATTCCCTTTGTCTTCATCTTTGAGAATGTAGCAGGGTTAACAGAGAGAAATCTGTCATTCTTAGTAGACAGCTCAGTTTTAAACTTTGACCCTTATGAAATGAAATCACATTTTTTTGTTTAGGAGGATCTAAAAGAAAAGAAAAACTGATTACATATAATGTTCAGTGCTATAACTGATTTTCCAAGAGTGACAGTCTGTACTAACAGGCTTGAAAACAAGATTCTGGTTGGATAATGTTAGTAACAGACATGGAAAAAAGATAGTCCTTAAATTGTGGGGAAATGCAGATTCACGTATACTTCATACTCCTCTTAGTTAACAACTACTAACCAGGTAAAGGGGTGAGCTGGGGAACACAGGATTCTCCAAGTAAGAAAGAAATGTGCTAGAGATGTGAACAGAGAAGTTCAGCCTGGAAGCCTGCTTGATGAAGGAGTTGGTTTAGCTTTCTCTTTGTGGGTGCATTCAAGCAAGATATGCACACAATGAGCCAAATTTAAACTTGGATAAATATACTCTTTGGAAATTTGTTCTGTATTTTGGGATTAGAAACCCAAGAAGTACTGAAAATAATGGCTTGCTGAGACAGAGAAAAAACATTACATTAGAGGAAAATATCAAAAGAGTGTTCACCATTCAATGTTTTTCTTCCT
Organism: Merops nubicus; assembly: GCF_000691845.1. Classification (NCBI taxonomy): domain Eukaryota; kingdom Metazoa; phylum Chordata; class Aves; order Coraciiformes; family Meropidae; genus Merops; species Merops nubicus. The sequence continues at coordinate 46 of NW_008619577.1, read as the reverse complement.
TCCTTGTGACTTTATGTTCTAATATCATAGAATCATAGAATCATAG
>NW_008619576.1:0-15376 GCF_000691845.1 Merops nubicus | reverse complement strand
TCTATCTCATGGGCATGGACTTTTTCCAAGCCAAATCAGCTCCTTTCCTTTTTCCAAGCCTTTTTAATTTATTTTTCTTTTAAATAGCAGAGCATATTGTGAGCCATGATGAGTTCTCAGGGTCTTCTGCCTTTATGCTGCTTTATCTTTCATAATAAAGTTGCTATTGTCTTCATAGTCTCTGCTTCTCCTGCTGATTTTTTTTTGGATGCGGCAGGACATGCCACAGAAAAGGGGTAAATAATAACTTGTAAATTAATCCTGAAGAGATGACTTCAGTTACAACAATCTTTTCTACTCTTTCTTGCTTTAATGCAAAATGAAAGAGATCCACACACCACTAGAAGTGCAGGCTAATTTTTGAAGGCACTAATACCATTTTATGGTCACATCCTTATCTTGACAGCTTAAAGGAAAGACCTGAAAAGACAGCTGTTTTATTACATGGTATGCTTTGCAGAGCAGCATGGCATCTTTCTCTGTTTCCCCAGGTTTTGCTTGTAAAAGAATTTATCTTCTCTTAAAAACATGCCAAAGATTAAGCTAAACAAACACCACATTCTGACCCTTCTCTCTGGCTCTCCTCAAGTCCCATGGTCCCAGTAGGTGGTTCTGTCCCAGATCTTACACCCATCTGAGTCTTGCATGTTGTACAGACTATATGACCCCCTGGGCTTGAATACATTTGGGTGCTTAATCTGAAACCTACTGTCTGCAGGTCAGGTCTGTGGCAGGAGGGCAGGCAGGATACACAGCCATACTACTGACCAGATGGCCACTAATGACTGTTCTTACCACGTGGAGAGAATGGCTGCTTCTTGGAGGTGAAAACACTTATTTGAGGGAGAATATCCCCAGGGATATATCTTACTGTATAGCTGCACTAGATACAGTGTCAAACCATTTTTAGCAGCTTCCTTTTACACAGACAAGCAACCAACATCTAAAGAACATCGATTCATGCAGCATCAATTTACATATTCTGGTTTTAATACTGCCCTGTGAGAGTACAACAGATGGAAAATAGAAAATTATGTTGTGGGTTGACTCTGGCTGGGTGCCAGGTGCTCACCCAAGCTGCTTTATCACTCCCCCTCCACTGCTGGACAGGTGAGAAAAACTATAGTGGAAAGCTTGTGGGTCGAGATAAGGACAAGGAGATCACTCAACAACTAATGTCATGGGCAAAAGACCCAACCTGCAGAAATTAGTTTAATTTATTGCCAATCAAGTCAGAGTAGGATAACAGGAAATAAAACCAAATCTTAAAACACCTTCCCCCCACCTCTCTGTTCTTCCCAGGCTTAACTTTACTCCCAGTCTTGTCTAGCTCCTCCTGCAAGCAGGCCAGGGGGATGGGGAATGGGATTTGTAGTCAGTTCATCATGCACCATCTCTGCTGCTCCTTCCTCCTCAGAGAGAGCACCATTCACACTCTTCTCCTCCTCCAGCATGGGATCCTTGCCATGGGAGACAAGGCATGAACTTCTCTAATATGTGTCCTTCCCATGACCTGTGATTCTTCACAAACTGCTCCAGCATGGGTCCCTTCCATAAGGTGTAGTCCTTCAGGAACAGGTTTCTCCAGCATGGGCTCTCCATGGGGCTGCTCCATCATGGGCTTCCCACAGGGTAAGAGTCTCCTCTAGGTGCAGCCACCTGCTCTGGTGTGGGGTCCTCCATGGGCTGTAGGTGGGTATCTGTTCCACTGTTAACCACCATGGGACACAGCCTGCCTCACCATCATCATGGGCTGCAGGGGAATCTCTTCTTTGAAACCTGGAGCACCTCTGCCTTCTCCTTCACTGACCTTGGTGACTGCAGAGTTGTCTCTCTCACATATTCTTACACTCCTCTCCAGCTCCAGTTGCTTTTGTGCAGTTTTTTTTCCCTCTTCTTATTCCAGAGGCACTATCACCATTGCTGATAGACTCAGCCTTGGACAGTGGGTACATCCTGGTGCCAGCTGGCATTTGCTCTATCAGACACAGGGGAAGCTTCTAGCAGCTTCTCACAGAAGCCACCCCTATAGTACACTCTCTCTGCCCCCCCTTACCACAAACCCAATACACATTAATAAAGCTGCATCCCCACCTAGTGTAAACTGGGGAGTGCCATTGGCTTAAAAAGCTTCATGTCAACTCAGACCAGGCAGATCTCTGACCCCAAAGCTGCAGCCACTGGAACAGTTCTCCAGGCACTGTGGCTAAACCTGCAAGAGGGTGAGCACCTCTTGAATTTGCAGATCACACTTTTACTGGGTGTTGGAGGGATCTCAGGTAATTGAAGTGAAAGTGTTTGTAAGATGAAATACAAAATTCATGTTCCTCTTTTGAAAACTTTGGTTTGGAAAATGTGCCTACGTGGCTGGATGGCTTGGGGTACTTCTTACTTCTCCATGCACAAAGGCATGTCTGGAGGGAGGGCTGTGTTTGCTGTTGGTAACAGGAGCAGAGAAAAGCTTGGAGTATTTCCAAGCTCATCTCTGTGCTCCCACAAAGCCAGCTTGGTGGTGTTGCTTAAGCAAATGCAGAATTATGCAGTGTACTGGGAAAGGCATGAACATTCTCTGAAGTCTAATTCAACTGGTGTGAGCTACCCTCTGGGCTTCCCTGCTTTCACCTCTGCCTGCAGAGACAGTCCACACTGTCTATTTTATCCCCCTGAGATAAGTGACCATCAGCATCACATGCCCTCTCCTGTGCTGTATTTGCAGCAGAGCTGAGCTGGAATAGCTGGGGGAAGAGGTTGTCTTCTCCATCCTGTTTCTATCTTTAGTACCCATCAGATGTCCTGGTGATGTTAGTCCACTCACCTGCTCCACTTGCTTCAGGAAAGTGACTTTTGATGTAACGAGTGATAAAGACCCAGACACTTTTTTTTCCTACATCCAGAGGATGTAATTCTTATCTTGTCACTTCCTGGAGTCCCATGGAGACCACTACAGCCACAGCATCACATTCTCCTACGAATCCACCTTCCCCCTTGTGACTGCAGCTGTTTCTGTGCTAATTACCCTGCCTAGCTCCACTGGTTGAGTGCTTCTGTTATTAAATAAACACTGCTGTTGTATCAGCCTCTGGTGAATTTCTGGAAGTGCTAACCAACACTTGGAACATCCTGCTGTCTCTACCTCTTGGGGGTTCAGTGTAGGAGTGTGATTTGGGATGCGTATGGGTTTTATAATAACACATTCATATTTTTACAATCACCTCTGTAAGTGAAAGTTTTCCTTTCTTTTTATTTTTTTTCCTTTTTCTGTTGGACATCTGTTCTTTGTTGCTGTTGAAACTTTCTTATTTCCTAAGAGTCTCTATTTTATGTGTTAATATTGCTCAGCAGGAGAGCATATTAGGGACTCTTTCCACCTATGCAGGAGGGCTAAAATGCAAATCATATAGTCAGTGTTTCTATAGGATAAAGAATGTCTCTGAATAATGATGGGGTTCTATCATCATGTAAGTGGAGGTGTATGCAGAAAAAGTCTTGCAAACCCAACTCTTTATGGGTTCTTACACCTAGTTTGTTCAGGCTCTACTCAAAAGGGCCTTGTTACTTCCTTTTCTCTTATGGGTGTGAAATGCTCTTGGCTCAATCTGACAGCGTTCGACTTTGGCTTTGCTAGTTAATTTTCCACACACAGGGAATTGGTGTCAGCCTCTGCAAATTGAATCAGCATCTGATTATTTACCCCAGACTGTTCTACACATCATTGCCAATGACAATCAACCTGCCTCTGGAATTTAGTGGATTTCTCCAGAATTATTGTGCAGTATAGCTGGCTGAATAATGAGAAAACTTGTATGACTCTGTCCTCCTGAATGAGATTCATGGCTATTTGCAGAAGCACTGGAACTCATTATTCACCAATATACCAATGGCTGCTAGGAATTTATGAAAATGTTTGCAAATTGTAAATGTTTTAAGAATACATTCTGGAAATGAGTTATTTGCTATTTGTCTTTCACTGGCCTTCTGGTTGAAGGCATATCTCACATACAAGTTTCAGTCATTGAGTCCAAGAACAAGAATTATGCCGTATGACTATTCACACATCATGAGTGACTGGGCACCAAAATGAGCCATTTGTGAACAAATTACAGTTTGGAAATTATTTATCTGTGCTAACTGGTGAAGATTTATAAACATGAGTTGAATTGTGCATGTTTGGAGCAAGTCAGTACTTTTCCCCCATGCTTTCTTCATCTTCTGTCCAAGAATCTCATTTTCCATTAAGTTACATGATAGATAAAGAGACTAAAATGCTATGTGTTTGTGTGCCATTGGGAGAAAAATCTTCAAAATATGAGCAGGGTATAACCAATACAGTAATGTCTTCCTGAGCCCACAAATAACTCAGGTCCTGAAAGATATGTGAAAAGCCTCATTCATCTCAGCCGTACCCAATATCTGAACCAATGAGTTTGAGAATGATGATGACTGAAATATTAACATCAGTGTTTATTAAAACCTGCAGAAAAGGTCTGTGTGAGGGATGGTCACATTTGAAATACTAGGAAAACCTGGAGCAATTTCCAAGTAGGATGATCCTGCAGGATGAGTGGAGCTTGGGAATGTTTCCTTCACTTGATTTTCCTATCTTCAATCCATACTTATGAATATTTAATGGTTTGACTAGTTTATGAATGATTCATCAACACAAGAACACAGAGCAAATTGGGAAAAATGTTTGCTTTCATGGAGTTTGTTTAACCACTGTTTTGCATGAGACAGAAGAGGTCTCAAGGTGCATGGAGGGATTGACAACAAGGTTCACCTGCTTCAAGTCCCATGGAAAGTTTAATTTTTAATATTACTACTTCTTCCATGAATGGCTAGTGGTGACTTTTGTGTCCTGGAGGACAGATCATGCAAGGAGATAGGTCACATGCAGCAAGACTCTGAACTTCTTATCCTCCTTAGAGAGCTTTGCAGAGTGGCACAACAAGGGGCCTCAGTTTCCTCATGCATTTCTGTTGCAACACAGTTGTATCACATCTGTCTTAGTAATCTCACATTATTTTCAGGAAAAGGCAGAGGTGTTGCAGATGTTGAGGGCAAGTAGAATCTCCCATGAACTCTGCGAAGGGATAAAATAAAACTTTTAATGCTGGTGTATTCTTTCAGTCAGGTCTTGCAGAAACTACATCAGACCTGCAAGATGAAAAGTCTCTCCATCTCTCTGTGCAGTTCAATTCTAGCATCCAGCAGTGCTCCAGAAGGACTGGGGATGACATGGGGAAAAATAGGGGTCAGGACACATGCTATTAGCTGAGCAGAGGCACAACTAGAAATAAGGCAAAGATCTCATGCATCTTCTCCTCTTGCTTGTCAGATGGTGGGGAAAAATAGGGGTCAGGACACATCCTACATTCATAGCTGAGCAGAGGCACAACTAGAAAAAAGGCAAAGATCTCATGCATCTTCTCTTCTTACTTATCAGATGGGAGTCTGGTGATGGGGTTGTATCTGCCACAAGGGATTGTGCAGAATGGAGTGCTCCTCTTGCACATGGGTGGTGTGTGAGATCATGGCATGGGAGAGCAGCCATGGCCATGAGGCAGAGAGGAAGGCACAGCTCCAGTTGCTAGAGAAAGTGAGACAAGGGTCTGCTGTTAGAGGGCTGTGGTTTGTGTGTGGCACTTTGCAGCTGTAATAATGGGACTGGTGCTGGGAGGTGGCAGAGCTGTGTCTGAATATTGCTGCTGGCAGACAGGGACTGTGATATTAGCTCCTGTCTCTGCTAGAGTAATTTCTCTTCCTTCCCTAGCCCATCTGTATGATGAAGGTAATGATAATTACTCACCTTTTGAAAATAGAGGAACAAGACTATAGGAAGAGTAAGCAAAAGAGTAGTCAGCCCAAATAGCAGGGAGCATCTTATGAGGAAGTCTGTTAGTGAAGAAGTGAAACAAAGATACCGAAATCAGACACTTGGAGCATATAAGGTCAGTCAGAATAAAACTGGGAAATGCTGGAACAGCATTTTGTACAGAAAAGAGTAACATCCTTCAAGGAAACAACATGAAGAAGTGGATAAAAACTGGTAAGGTGAAGTGCTGGGGACTAAACTCCCAGCTCTGAATCGGGGTTGCCATATAGATGATGTCCACAAGCAGGCAAGGAAGACCTTCCTGACTCGTTTTCACCCAGGGTCTGGCCCATTTTGGGTGGGAATCAATTAGGAGATCACCACGAGGTGCTCCTCCATTAGCATTACCATCAGGTGTCCTGCTTCTGAAGTTAACAGCATAAAGGATTGTTCTGCCTGTAGTGAGTGTTTTGTGTAGGGTTCTCAGTTACTGGAAGGGTCCATTGTGTCTAGCTGTCCCTTGTGGGCAGAGCTTCCAGTGATGGTGGCACACCAGTATAACTGGGAGCAGAGGCAGGGTTACATCTGTAATAGTGGCACTGTTTTATGGCCATGGCTGTGCAATTGGAATTGGACTGGTCACTTGGTTTCTTGGTTGCTTTGCTCCTGTCTTCACTTCATCCTGCACTGTGAGTGAATGTATCAACCTCTTTGTTCTTCTAGTGGTTGACCAACTCATCTTCCATGCATACTTCAGGAGCAGAGGGAAAGATATGGCCTGTGTGCTGCTTACTGATTGTAGTATCCTTCCTATTGGGGTATCCAGTTAGCAGAAGATAAGGTTTTTCTGCCTTTCAAGTCTTTGATTGCATAGATAGGTGACTGTTTACCTTCCTGTTGCCAGCTCTATTTCAGTGATGGCCACAACACTTCTGTGTGTAGCTGGGAAAGGAAAAAAAAAAAAAGAATAAATAATAGAACCATCTGGAAGTAATGAGTCAAGTATAATGGAAGTTGACAGTAATTAATTCTTTGAAATAAAATTCTACAAGAGAGGGAAAGAAAACAAGCAGAGAGAAGACTGGAAACTATGCCAGCTGGGAAGCCCAGGGGACAATTCTGGGAGCATACAAACTTCAAATCCTTTGGAAATCCATGCGTACACTTAGGGAAGGACCAAAGCTGGTCTGAATGTTCTCAGTGTAATGTTTGAGTTGGTAGGTTAAGTTGCTTGTTTTGCCTGGGAAGCATCACTTAATATAGATATCTGCCATGTTTATAATCTTCCAACAAGGGTGTTTGCTTTGTAAAATAAGGTTTTAGGGATACAGAAGCAGAGTGCATTCTAGAAGATTCTACATGGACAAATAACCCAGCTCCCTGGTCCCAATCTGATCACCCACGTTATGTATTTTACCTTTTTTGTCCCTGAGTCAGTCTGATTAGAGCCTGTTTAGATCTCTTAAGTTTAATTTGATTTTAAACATTATATCAAATCTTTTCAATACAATGGGTTTTTGTAACTGTCTTTTCTGTGATAGTCTAGATCTGCTAGAACCTTTCTAATGGCTGGGTATGGAGGCAGAACACAAATCCAGTGAAGCACAGTCCCAGATTTTTCAGTATTTTGAGTTTTTGCAGGATCATGACCCACATATTCTGTTGATCTGTAAGTTCTCTATGGCCTGAGAAAGGGCAAAAGGTTCAGGGATTTCCATCTCTTTTAGTGATGGTGTAATTTTGTTATTCCTGAATGGGACATATGCTGAAGCCTCAGGGTTTACCATCTGTGGTCATGATCTGTGTTGCATGTGTAATGATCTGAGTTAGTCCTTGGTTATGACTTTGGGGTCTTTATTGCACTGAGATCATGTCCTACTTCTCCATGGAAGGGGACAATGAGCACCTGAATGCACTGAGGTCCAAACTCCTTCTGAAATCAGAAAAGTTCAAGACAGTGGTTACAATAACCCATCCTCTGGATTGTCAGGAAAGTTTGAATACAAGCCTTTGTCAGCCTTGATATGCAGACCTCTGTAATTTGGACTCAGGGACTCTCTCTGAGGCCTGGCAGCAGCAGCATGCCATGATTTGCAATGCAAATCAGTTGCCAGAGGATGAAATAACACACTTTACAAGCTATTTATTTCTGGCCTTCTGAAATCAACCCTCAGAGCTCATCTGGTTTTGTTTTAGAAGAGTAAAAAGAGGTTTCAGCAAAGAAGATGGATGATAGAAACAGAGGGAATGATACTGGGGCTGTGTGCTGTGCAATATGGGAAAGCTACTCCCCAAACCCACTAATGGACACAATTCATTTTTCCTCGAACTGCTTGATAGACACTGAAGGCGTTGGTGTGGGACTGACAGGTATATCATGTAACGTCTCAGGTACCAAAGGCATTTAGAGGACTGTGCTCAGGCAACTAAATTGCTCCTGGCTCATTTAGCTGCACAGGGCTGTGCTGCACGGGGGGTCTAAGCCATTTCCACACCCTGCACAGTGTCTAGAGTGGAGATGTCTTCAAAAGGTGCTGTGTTCCCCTGGCCCAGCCCTGGAGGAGCCGACAGACGCTGAAGCGGCTGTGGTGCTCTCAGGTCAACTGCTTTAGATAGACCCAGCATCAGCTCCTTCTCTGGGAGCGTTTTTCCTGTGCTTTCTCTTGATCTCTGGTGTTATGCTCTGCTGTGTTTTTGCTCCTGCTGCAGCTGTGGTGGTGCAGGTTACTTTTCTGAGGGAGGAAGTAAGCAGGTTTGTGCTGTGCTGCTTCCCAAGGGTGTCCAAGATGGATGGATGGTGTTGTGGGCTGGATAGCCAAACAACCTTGACCTTCGGGCAGTTCTGCAGTGGTTGTAAAGAGGACATCCAAGTCTGAATGGGAATATGGGCTCCATAAGTTGCCCTCAAGGTCATACTCACTCAACAACCGACTCCAAATGTTGGAGGCATGAAGATGACTTCTAGCCTTCTTTATCAGCCACTATTCCATGGTTTGCATGCCTTCAGGCAGAGCACGGGTTAATGTGTGTCTCCTCATCCCCCCTTCTTGTTTTTCTCTCCCCAACACCAATCACTTTCTCTCTTTCCCAGGCTATTTAACACCAAGTTTTTAATGTCAGCCTGGAGACAGAAGATCCCTTACTCCTCCTCAGAAACAGTTGGAAATGTAGTCTCACCCCATACAATCTCTTCTCTCAAAATCATCAAAGCTAATAGCAGGATCTCTCCCCTGCATTCTTCTTGGAGGTTTTGGTTCCCTGCAGATGGAGTTTTCATTTAATCAAGCTCAGACTGAATGAAAGCAGCACTATTAATTAAACAATGGCCCATCTGCTGCATTGCAAATATCTACAACACTGGGAAATTAATATCAATTATATCAGAAACTGGAAGATGTAAAACCTGCATAGATACACTGTTTGGGTTTTGTTAGAAACCAGGCAGAGAAAGAATGTGGTCCTGTGGAGAGATCTTTGGGCAGGAAGCAGCAAGCATCTGATCCTGTTGCCAGCTTTAACGCTGATAATCTTTGTGTGGCTGGACAAGCCACTTCTGGGAAGTTGTCTTTAAGTGAAAGGGAGAATTTAGTGTGTCATTCCCAGTTGTACCTGTGAAAATACATCCTGCATTCCTGTACCCTAGAATATGTCCACTATAAATGCTGTGAAAATGTTATCCATTCTTCAAAACATGCTTTAGGAGCTGCAGAGAAACATATCTACAAGGACTAGAGGTAAAAAGCTGCAACGTCTGGTTTCTAATCCCTGTTTGTAGTGTCTCAGTTCAGTGTGGTGTTTCCTGGCTCCAAGCCAGAAACTCTCCCCTTATCAGTTGGACAGTTCTCACTCTAAGCTCATACTTTGGAGAATAGTAACTGGGTAACCAGATTACTTTTTCTACTAATCATATCCCACCCTATTGGTGATGTCAGGGATGTCCCAGATTTCTTATGTGCATCGTTCTATAACAGCAGTGGTCCAGAAATGCAGGAAGTTTGATTGCTTGTAGAAGGACAGAGGTGATTTCTGTAACCTGTGTGGTGAGTCTGGTGTATCTGTCACTGGAGCTGTATCAGTGAAATTAAATCATTGTTGGACATCCTAACCCTCCACTTTTGACTGTGGTGGCAGTGGTGGGTCCATCTGCAATTTAATCACAGCAGAGTACGTCACTGGATAAGCTTATGAGAGACAAATGAAATAGGACTAGAATTAAAACAAAACCAAACCCCCAAACCCAGCTCTATCACATTATTTTTAGAGCAGCTGGCTTTATCAAGGCAGCGATTTGTGTGCAGTAAACACTGAATGGCTGTGATGAATAGCTGTTCAATCAGAGAACTGTCAGTTCATGGGGAGAAAGGAAAACCTGTGTTTGTGCTAGAAACAGTGATGGCAATCAGATGTAGGAGCTTTGCTATCTTCCATGTTTACCTTCCAGGGACACTTAAAGGTCACAAAAGGAGCTTGAGCAAAAGAACCCTGTCTAAGACCCCAGAGAACAACTCATGCTGGGCCTTGTTTCCCTGGAAGGCAAAAATGTTTTCCAATTACAGGTCAGCAGACCTTTTGCTTGAATGGGAATTAAGTCAATCAGATGCCAAGACTTTTTTTTTTGCCCTCTCTTGATAGATTTCAATAATTATTTTGGCTTGGGCCTGAGTAAATCCAATGTCAAGCACATTGGCCTGGTCTGATTTAAAGCTGCTTTTGCCAGATGGAATAAAGCAAGGGTGAGAGAACTGAGCCGGAACAGATAGAAAGTGTCTGAATCCTCAGACTTAGTAATAAGCCTGGCTTGACAGGTTTTGGAGGCTAGAGGAATGCTTAGATGCTCTTTTGCATTTTCCCACTCCTAAAAGTCTCCTCAGAAATTTCCTGTTCCAGAAAAGGCTGTAGGTGGGTAAATATACTTGGGCCTCCAGGGGGGATGCTGCTCCTCACACTGGAGAATTAATTTCATAAGCTGGTCACACAACTTTGTGCTGCTCAGTATAAGGATGGGGACCAGGTGCAGTCTCACACTTGTAAAAGATATGAGAAGAAAGTGGATTTGGGCTTGGTTCTGCAGTCTCCAGCTTACACTGGCTCCTGCTGCGTGGAGGCATAACTCTGGCTGGGATGCAACTGCAGCTCAGGGGAAGCTTCCTCTGGGAAATGGGTTATGGAAGGGATTTTTATGCAATTGTCCACATTGTCCTGCAGAAAAACTTGTTTAATTTCCTTTGTTTTTTGGAGATTAAGGACATAGGGACACCTATTCTGCAACATAGAGAACTTATTTCATGATTTTAATGAAACATTATTATTTTTAGTTTAGTTTAGGCCTCAGAAAGATGAGAAAGAACAGCTGCATGAGAACTGCCTAGAAAAAAGGAACAGAAGGAAACAAAAGCTCAAATGCTGTTTAGTTTTAATGCTTTCTCCTTTGTGCTATGGGATCTCTGTGAAAGTAAAAACTGGCCAGGTGGCTATAGCTGAGGAAACCTCCAGAAAATGAACATTTTCAGAAGCCTTCCAGATCTAGGACCATGAAGAACAAAGAAACAAAGCTGACCTTGTAGATGCATCAAATCTGTACGAGAATCTGGGAGGTTTCTGGGTGAAAGTTGTCATAGATCTAATGCAAGGTGGGGAAAAGGGCTTATGGTTGGTCTGAGCAAATAGTGCAAATTTGAGAGGGTTAATTATTTTCTGCTGACCTCATCAATTTCAGGTGAAACCAGCATTGTCAACTAATGGAGGGTATGGTCTCCTTGGCAGAGACGAGTGACTGTAAGCTACCTCTGCAATAAGACTTTGGGATGGTCTGCAGCCATGCAGATCTTGTTTGCACATCTGTCCTCCTGTAAAATCTACATGTTTATTTTTATTGATGCTTTTCCAGTTTGACAAATACATTTTTCTATGAAGAGAAACATAATTAACTTCAGTCATTTATATTAATCAGAAGGGGGTAAAATTCAAAACGGGTAATTTTGTACTGAACAAGTTGAGTAACCTAATGAATATAGATGATGCTGATTTATGTGTTTACCGAAAAGTAAGGCTGGGCTGGGGGAGTGGAGGAAGAAAACAGGCCAGGAAAATGGACTGTTAAATGATGTTTTGTGATTTCTGTGGAGTCCTGCTCAGGAAGTGTTTCAAATGTAAATGCAACTTTTCAGTGTGCTTACTAGGACTAAATTACTCAGAATGACAAAGCAAGACATTATTAAATTCGTTGTTTCTAGATGATGGGTTGACCCTCAGTCCCACAAATGAGCTGCACTGATAAGTGTTTTCACTCTTTACTTGGCTGGGATCTGTAGGGTAAAGTCATATTTCTATGGGGGAGATGGTGCATTTTTCAAGAGAACAAACACTGACATCAAGCTCACTACCTTCTTTCCAGGACTTGTGTCAGATCCTAGTGAGAAAAAGCAGGTCTGAAATGTCAACCTCGTGGAATCAGTGACAAAATTCCTATGGGATTCAAAGGTGCCAGACTTGTCTGTAATACACCAAGTAACTGTACAATCAGATGCTACATAATAGAGAGGGGAATTCTTCCTAATCCCGTGTGATGCTCCAAAATATGCATATTGAAGGCTTTGTGGTAGGTGTGAACTGAAAAGCATCTTGATCTTTTAAAGACCCAGTGGGAACTAATTCTTTATTTTCAAAGATGCATCTAGCTTACTATCTCAGACCTGGCAGAGGCGCTTGAAGCCTCAGAGGAAATCTAAATAAGTCCTAGTGTACCTCAGCCATTGCATAAAAAACTCTCATGCTTCCTGTTTCCTAAATGAAACTGGGGGAAACTGAAAGCACAATGTTTTTCATAAGTTCATATCTCCAACAGGAGCCATTACCTTAAATATTCAATGCCCTTTTATCAGAATTTACCATGGTTCAGAACATGGCAGTCTCAGATTCACAGCTTTGTTTGCTCTGGTTGCCTAACATGACTAGGTTTTGGAGTCCTAATTTAATAATCTTTTAAACAATCACTAAGTAAAAGCAATAAAATTTGTTGGAAAGCTCCTTTTATCCCACAAGATTTCAGAGAGGATTGTAGACTGCATGAAGGAAGCACAGGGAGCAGAGAAGCCACATCTGTGCCAGCACAAGGAGTCACTTTAACAGTGAACAGCTTAACATGTGCTGGAATGTGAAGACAAATATGATTTTTGCTTCAGCAGAAAATGTGGAGAGAGTAAATATAATGATGCTGTAATGTTTCTGCAGGCATTTGGCCAAGACTGAAAAACACTGATACTGCTATAGTGAGGATGAGACTTGGGTGCTACTGAAAGTAAATTCAGCTGTAGCAAAACCAGCATATTTTTTGTGGCTTGTTGCCTGCGGCCTCACTGATGTGGGGATACAGCAGGTACTGAGGTGGGGACCTGTAAAGATTTGATCTGAAAATGAGCAAATATTGTCTGCTGGTAATAGTTATTAAGCTCAGGCACAAGGTACTATTGCTACAAGGGTCTCCATTGCCAAAATGTTGCAGTCCAGGCTGGGTGTTTTCTAAAGTTGAGGCCAATCAGAAATTAATCGGGAACGCCCTAATGTCTCTGTGATGTGGAAGGCTGGAACAGGTGATCAGGGTGTTTTCTTTCTGATTCTGCTCTTTCCAAAACACTTCACAGCTCAAAGCTCATGGTCCTTTTGATTCAAAATTGTTTTCCTCCCCAAAGGAGGGTTCCATGCCAGTGGTTAATTTTCAATACCATTTGCTTTAATATTGCAGTTCAGGCTTTTCTGCAAATACACACTAAGGACTGTCCATTTTTATTTCAGTCTCAAAAGCTGCTGAATAGTTTATTCAAAGAGTTTGAAGATTAAAATAAAAGTATTACCCACAGGCAGAGAACAGATTTGAAAATCTTAATTGGAAAGCTTCTCAATATTATAAACAACTGAAAGACCTGATGGCTTTAGGTAATTTCTTGCTGGGATCTGTGCCACCAGGACATCATTCTCTGTCCCAAGCCTAGTGTTGGTACTGATTAATCTTTACAAGGAGTTGTAAGAGGCATAACTCCTGGTCTGCAAACATCTCTTATATCCCTTGTGTTAAACATGGGGGATACTTTGAAAGAATGAGCAAAACTAGCATATGATGGGCTATAAACACTGGCAACTTGAACTATTAGATTACCATGAGAGCCACACTCAACTTGGACTTGTGAAAACCTTCTGAATCTAGGCAAAACCTGAACTGCTGCTCTGGTGCAAGTAGTGCCACATCAGGCATATTGTTGCTGTTATTATTACTAGAATTTTTCCCCATAGACAGCGACCAGTGGTTTGGGGTGTGAAGTTATCTGTGGGAATCCGGGTACCACCAGGCACTTGGAAAAGAAGTGGAGGAAAGCTGCTCTGTGATAAATTCAGTGCTCTGTGATTTATGCACATTTGCAGAAGTCCCAGAGAACTGCCATTCTTTGCTTTACTGTTTACCATCTTCAGACAAAGAACACACGAGCTGGTGAAAATAGTCCCTGTTGAATGTTGTCAGAACAGCGATCAGTTTTTCGACTCCGTGGTTGTCTCTTTCTGCCTTTGAGTAAACATGTAAGTGGTGGTGCCCTGTAGATAAGTGGTGTCATTTGGGAGTAGGGTCTCATCACGTCAGCTCCGCAGCAGCCTCCCACGCACAGCTGGGGTGGCACGGTTTGAAGTGTGCTTTGCTTTCTCACACAGAAGTAGGGAGAAGACTGACTGGTGGGAGTTAAAAAAAAAAAAAAACAAACCACCAAACAACAACCCCGTTTGTTTTTCAGAATAAGTTTTGATTAGATAATTACTCCTGTAGAGGCCCAGCTGCATTGCTTGAATTCAGCTTCATCTCTCTCTGAAAGCTGCCACCTATTTCTGTTCCTCCTCCCTCCCATATCCTATGATCCTGGTTGTGGCTTTACCTGCTCTGTCCTTGAGTTTCTCTACAGCTGAGAATAACTCCCCAGTACATGCATTAGGATGGCCTCCATCCTCTCAGCCACTTTCATCTCTCCTTTGAATCCACCTGTTTTCCTGCCCAGCTTTTTTTTTCCCCTCTGTTGAGCGTCTTATTATCCTGAGGGTCAAGGATGCTAGATAAAACCAAAGGGTTTAGGCTTTCAGTTTCTCACACAAAAATTTTCAAGGGGTTTTTGTGGAGCCTTCCAAGGGATACAAATTGTAAAGCAAAGCACTGCTTCTCCTTTTGAACGCTGGAGATTAAGGGTACGGGCACACAAACACCTTCCATCTCGCCGCATGTCAGCAGCTTCACAGCAGCTGCTGCTGTGTATCCTCTTTTCCCTCTGTGCGTGTGGAAGATGATGCCACTCTTACCACGGGGAATAAGCTGCCTCTCATTTATCACGGGTTAAGAGCATGCACAAGCATCAGCAATCAGAACATCGTAGCTGGTGTGCTCTCCACCTCGTTGCGTGATTGCTAGTTCGTCACGAATGTGGCTCCACACCACTGGCAAGCACACGAAGCCTTGAACCCTCCCGTTCCCTCTCCTTTGGTCTCTGCATCTCACTGGGGCTCCTTCTGGTGTTTTCTGTCCTGCATATTTCA